>NW_010264867.1:47123-83720 GCF_000690775.1 Eurypyga helias | reverse complement strand
GCTGAGTTCTTAAAGGAGGGAAAAACAGAGCTGAAAGCAACTGTGTAAGGTTTCTAGGACTCCCCTCCTCCTCCCTGCTCAAGTTCCTCTTCCCAAGCCTGACCCCATGAACGTGACTGCAAAGTGCTGAACCAGGTGTCAACACAAAGTGCTTTTCCACAAATTCTCATGCGGCAGTAACATGTCACTGGCATCAGGATTTTAATCATTAGCGCTCAATGGAAACGTTTTGCTTAAATCAATCCACCCGAATAATAAAGAGAAAATGTAGAAATAAGCACTGTGGTTCTCAGTGACAGAGAAAGAGCTTTGTGAAAATGAACATGCCAAAGGAAACCAGAATAAAACTCCAGGTTCTTGGTCAGAAGAAAAAGGTTCATCTCTATCTAGCATTAGCAGCAGAAAAAGAAGACAAGATACTTTTTTGGTGCACACATGGCATTACCTGTGCAGAACGTTATATTAGGAATGCTCTGCCATTGGATTTCCAGGGTGTACTGAAGTATATTTGATTCTGACAATTTATGGAATCCTAACGTCCTACGAGTCAGTATGATGACTCATTAAATGTGCTACCAAAAATTGTTAAATTCACACAGGAATCTTCTTTTACAGAACTTCTAACTTGCTCCTCCACCGTCGCACGTCTCACTGCTCACAGCTGAAGTGTTACACTATCTATCTTGCAGGCTTACACAGTCAGTTCCTGCACTGAAAACGCCAGAAGGAAAACATGTTCTGTACCCCATAAATCATATACACTGGCGTTGGCCAAAACGGTCTCTCCTTTTTTGTGAATCCCCAGTCTGAAGCAAGTATGGCTGTTTTTTCTACTTATATATTGCTTCGCATCAACAGAACTATGATAGAAAGTAATATACACCAAACCTGTAGCTAGCATCCCCAAGTTATACATAGGCTTATGCAACGAATAGATTAGGGAATAGAAAATCTACTCTGAACCACATGCAACAAGCTCTCAGCTAAGTCAGTGAAAAGAAAAGAAAAAAAAAAAAACCAAAAGAACCAACTCACCGGAATATTAAAAGATTTGGATACTTCTCTAAGCTGTTCTAAGTAGATCCAGGAAATATTGGGATAAACCTTTCCTAACCACATTAATGGGTTAACTGGCTCTACTGAGGGCAAAAGACCCTGGCAGATTTTCACCAGCTGAGAGCCTATGCCAAAGTTTTCAGATTTTTGATTTTTTATTCTGGCATGATCCTGTTTTCCTTTGGTATTTGTCTAATCCTGGCATATGTCCCCCATTCCTTTTATGAACAATAAATCAAAGAAAACATTTAATTCTTCTGAAGCATCTACCTCTCAATAAATTACCCTTCTGTTCTCTTTGAGGCACTGCCATCTCCTTCACTGACCTCCCGTTCCTTAGACACTTGAAAAACACCTTAATATATATCTAAACTTTTCTGTGATCCTCATTTCATTTTTCACCTTGCTTTCCTCATAATTTTTGGTGAAATTCATTCTTTAATACTTCCACATCCCTCTCATACCTGAGTGTTTTATACCTCCCATATGCCCGTGTCTCAACCCTTAATTACTTTTTCACATCTTTATTTACCCACATTGACCTTTTTTACTTTCTAACGTATATACTGGTGCATAGGACACGTAACCCTTGGCCATACATTAATTTATCATTGCACATTTTCCATTTCCCTTCTGTGGCCTTTGTACAAAATTCTATTACTCTATTCCATTGGATTTCACCCAACTCTTACCATATGTTTTCAAATTTCTTAGTCTGAATTTCAGCATCTTATCACCAACCATTTAGCTCTGACTTTATTATTAATTATAAAATCTGGGTTCCAAATATGTAACCAGTTACATACACTTGGATGCACACAAGATTTCTTTAAGGTCCATACTGTGCGGTAGGCTGGGAGCCCTGTTGATGGAGCTGTAAACCTTTTCAGACTAACATATAGCTTGAGAACTGAGGTCCTACTGCATTCTGGTTTTTTGCCAAGTTTTTCCTGGCCATATTCTGGAATTTGATCAACACATAGGACTTATTCATAGGTAAATAGTATGTTTAATTAATTTCACTTCCTATTCTGTTCAGGAAAATAGTATATTTTATTAGTTACCTCCTTTTACAGTTATGAAATATACACACTGTCCCCTCAAACATAGCCAAACATTTTATGTCTTTGGGTTTCTGTTTAAGTTGTAGGGGGGAACAGTGAACAGTCATGAGCTGGTTGGCACCGTTTCTATGTTGCTGTTGGATGGATGTGGCTCTTGTGATTGAGCTTCCTAGTATAAGCACTCTACAGCAGCTGATTTTAAAAGTCTTTTTCCATAAACAATGGTGCCAGTAAGACTAAATCAGACTCGCAGAGTTCAAGCACAAAGAGGATGCAAACACAGCCAAATTAATTACTACGAAAATAAGAATGAATAACCACTGAAAATTATTTGTAGAAAGGGTTTTCCAGTATTATTGACAGTGATCAAGGAATTGATCATGTATGGCAGCACTTGTACAAACCGATTTTTGAGAGTGACTGAAAATGAATCCCTTTCAATTTCCTGGCCAAAGTGAAACGCAAACAAAAAATATTTCCATTTGCTCCATACATATTCTGCCAGTTAGGGTTAAGTCACAGGACTCTATATGCTTAGCTTTGGTAACCTCGGTCTTTGCCACCTTTTTTCCTCCAGTCTTAATTTCTCAACACTCTCAACCTGTTGCTTCAACTCAACCCATAAGGTCTATGGGATGCCGCTGCAATCTCTGGTTCTACAGGCAGGCCTCCCTAAGCGGGGCTCCACAGGGTACTTTCATGCAGAGAAGTAAGACTGGATTGAATTAGATGTGTAAGAACTAGCAGAGCTCTGGAAGAATTCAGCAGCGGTAGGGCTTATGCAGAGGCAGAGGAAGTTGCAACACCCATGTAAGATGCGACACTTCCAGAGGCTTTGGCAGGACTCCACTCTGTGTATCTGCTACACAGACACAAATGCGCAGCACATGGTCCTCCGCAGAGCTGTTAGCCACTGTCTTGCTGCAATGGATGAAGACAGTTATTGGGCAGAAAGAATCACGTCACAAGACTTACTTATCGGTTGCAAGGAAACACTACCTCATCGTGTGGACTAGCTCTCATCTGCACACCTATATTAGGTATATTTAATGTGCTAAGAAACAGATATGGTCCGAAACATCCACAATACACAGATCATGAAACAGAGTTTCAAGCAGGATTTTATTTGTGCATTTCAGTGCTTGTTAATCATATTCATTCACATTCCTAGCAGGCATATGGGGAGAGTCTATACAGAAGCCAGCCAAGAGGAAGAAGCAACTAAAATAAACAGATGGGTGGACAGGGAGGAAATAATATTAAGTAGTTAAACACATAATATAGTGTCTGGAGAGAAAAATAAAAGGGCTAAGAAAAAAATATCAGGCAAGAACCCTTCTCTCTTTCCTTATAACACACACGGAGCAAGTGATAAGGGCTCTTGGGGAAAATTGTAAAGTGTCTGTAAACAAATACAGGGATTGTAAAGATGAATATAAGGGACATAGCAGCACATGCAGAGGGGTCAGAATCAATTTTCTGTTACCCTGGAATAAATAAAAATAACTTTACTGGCTTTCAGTGAGGTTCTTCTAGATTTACACTAACATAATTGAAAGCAGAATCTGGCCCAGAAAGTGGATTCGTGAATTTAACCAAAACATTATGATGAAGTGAAAAATCAGCAGAGGCTAAAATAGTGATGGATATAAACTCCAGCTGGTCAAATAATGAAAGACAGATTCATGAAGATGTGACTCAAATCTGATTTTTTTGCTACTGGTGGAGTCATACTCTTCATTATTCTCCTAGTCTCCTATTTAAAAGTTTAGTCATAGTCATGGTGAAGAAACAATACCATGTGAAAACTGGAAATGTAGTAAACAATTCACCAAATGAACCATCTGAACTACACAGGAAAAACTGAAGAATTCGTTATCAGTAATCAGTAGCGTGCAGGGAAAGTAACTTACAAAGAGACAAAAAATTTCTTTGCCTCTTTGATTTCTCCATTACTACTCAGCCAGCTCTGATGTGAACACTCTCTGAGTAGGTGCAGGGCATCACCAGCAAAAGAACAAGGCAGATCTTTAATTCAAGGGTTTCAAATCTGCTTTATGCACAACATATAGCAAAAATACCATAATGTGGATGTTGAGAGTTCCTTAGAGCCACTGAGCCCACGCAGTGATGGTGGCAACAAAGAAGGGGCGAGCCTGTTTAGCATTGGATTAACTCCATTTCCAGTTCAGCAAAACACCTTTCCTGGTATATTTGTACAAAGCTAGCAATAGCACTCATCACAGAATTATGAAGAACTTTGAAGCACTGGTAACCACAGGAAAAAAGCATACAAAATCCAGTGTCTGGACTGGATCCAACCTGCTTGGTAGAATTTGAATTTACAGAATTTCACATTATGTTTTAAATGCATGTCTTTAGTCTGTGTAGCTACAAATAAAAGGAGATGTTGCCTTACCGGAAACCACTAAGCATCGCCTTCCTGTCTGTCAGAAAGAGAGAAAAAAATGAAGAACAACATGAGAAAATGAAAAAATCCCAACAGGCATGTCTTCAAAAATGCTCACTGAGCTACCACTCACTTCTATGCAATGGTAACTTCATGTTTGTGCCCATGCAAGCAGGAAGTCTGCATTTTTTGAAGGATGGTAACATTTTCTGCTTAAACGTAATAACAACGACACAGTTCTGCTCTCCACTGGTCCCAAATGGGGCAGAATTTCTTGGTTCTTAGGCTCCCAGAAGGTTTTTGTGAGCATGTGGTGCTTCCTTTTCAGTCCTGCCACCTTCTCTCCCATCCCTAAGCATGAGACAACTATTTTGGAGAAAGTGAAAGTTTTCACTACATGTAAATCCCAGTGATGATTCAGTAAGTCAAATGTTCATCTTTTAGGACTTGGAGAAGACAGAGGAAATACCGTAACTTAAATGAGCAGACACAATGTCTATCTTTCTAGATTCACTAGGGGTAATCCAGCATATATATTTTCTCTGTAAGGTGGTCTTCCCCTCCTCCGTCCCTTCCCCCAAGTTGGAACATTCTCCCAGGTGTTGCCATCCATAGCACACACCTGTAAATACTGGAAATTTTTTTTTTTTTCTTAACTTTAAAAAGAAGTATAAAGGAAGGGGAGGAGCTGAGAGGCTTAATTATTGTCTTTCAGATGTGCAGAAAAGTCTGAGGGGACTCACATTTATGGAGAGACAGTGACTTTATTTTTCTGTAGAGCATGAGAGGAGTTGAGAGGAAATTCTGTAAAAGAAAATGAAAACACAACTGCTCTGAGTCTGCTTGTCTGGGAATTACATTGGATTGCTGCTGGGAACAAGGAAAAGATATCCAGAGGAGGAGAAAATGGCAATATTAAGCCACAGGGTCTTGTGAAGAGTGCAGTGAAGCACAAAGTATGCTGTGCTCCTCAGGCTGGGCTGTGCTAGTGTTAGGCTAAATCGTTGACTTCCTAAAGCCATGAGCTAGAAATTGTGCTGAATCTTCTTGGAGACTTTGGAAACACACATTTCTTTCTTAGAAGGTAGGTGTAACTACAGAGTTACACTGCACCTCTGCCTTTCAGTATTTCCAAGTTTGTGAAGCCACAAAAAAACCCTAAACCAAACCAAAACACCAAACAACAACAAAAAACCCCCAACAAGTTAAAAGTAGGAAATAACTTTAAATGTAGGAATGCAGGTTTTGTTCCCACTTCATAACAAGCTCCTATATCTCTTAGGATTTAAAACATTTAGCACCAGTAGTCGTCACCTTTCCACTGAGAGCAGTGACATTTTTTTCTGTTCAGATTAGCTTAATATATCTTTATTTGTTACAAAAGAGAACCTCTTGTAGACTTACAAGCTAACAACTTTACAGGCTGCAAATTATGGCATTTTCCAGAAGCCATTCAGAACCGTACTGGAATGTTTAAAAGATATACCCAGAGCTTTACACTGCCTGCATTATCCCTTGGAATTTGAGCACAAGATCACACTAAATTCAAGGTTAGAAATGAACATTTTTTGTCATTCTTCACACTATATGATAGATTGTTTTCTGCATTGAAATCATGTACCTGAATTTTCCTGATTTGTAGATTACTCCAGGAGTTGTTGTACCGTGCTGTGTTCTCCATTTTTGTATGAAATACTGACATATACTGTCCAAAGGGTTTACATGAAATTGTTATTTTTGAGTGAATGGCTCTCCACCTCAAAATGAGTAGAGTGAATGAGAAACAGGAATTTAATTTTTGACAATTTTTTCTCACAGATCTGAAGTTTTCTCTACATTATTTCATATAAGACTGATGCTATCCACTACTGGGAAGATTCCCATACTCTCTGTGTTTAACTGCCACTTGTAAGAATTATGCACAAACATCAATAGTTCTTCAGTTGTGTTCAGAAAACATGGGGATAGCTTTTCTCTATTATTATTGGTCTAAAAAGCATGAGGATTGACTTACAGATGGTCACCTATGCTGGAAGCTTATGAAAGAATCTTAAATTGTGGAAAGATTATTCTAAATTTAGGGAAGCATCAACTCCCTAATGCTAAAGGTGGAGTCATGCTGCTAAACATATTAGTATTTCTTAATTCAAACACCTGTTCTGCCCGAAAGAACATAAAAAAGCTCTTATTTATTGCTTGCATCTCCATTTCAGATTTAATCTCACTATAAATTCATCTCATGTTAATTTATGTGCAAACAAAGACACACACATTTTAAATATCCGAAATGCTGGAAATAAACTTATTTTTAATTTTGTGCTTGTTTTCCATTTGTCAACCAGCAAATGAAAGGACTGAATAAATCATGCACTAATTGCCAGCGGTGCTAAATTTAGTGTGAGATCTGGAATCCTTTTGATCAAAACCGCTGAATATGAAATCGTCCTCAGCTCTCTAGGCAACTTTATCCGCCTTTCTATTCTCCATCTGTCAGTCACCTGGGAATTTGTGAACTATTCCATATGTCAGGCTTGTCAATCACAATGGAATGTGGGAACTATCTGCCTACTGCATAGGAATTCTTGTTAAAAATTAATCTGCATTAAACTAGATGTTCTATATTTTGAATACCGTATTGTTTAGTGTTGCTAAACATTTTTACCTATATAAGGCTAATGAGAAATTGTATTTGACATGGTTATTTGGATATGTTTTTGTAAGTCTTTTTATATACACACAGAATTTTTTTCTCTCGTCCTAGAAAGCTTGGGAAATGTTGGGTTTATTACCTATTTCAGTGGTTCTGAATTTTCTTGTCTGGTTCCTCAGGGTCTGGAATATTAGATTCTTTTTATCAGCCCAAAGGTGATTTGTTTTTCTAACAAAGGGGCAAGGAAGTTTGTTGCAGCCTTCCTTAACTGCAAGAACTTAGGGGGAAGAACAAGATTCTCTCCTGTCCTCTCCCATGCATTTCATTAGAACTTGTTGAACAATTGAACCCAGACACTTTAAATGTATAATCTACAATAACAAAGACAAAATAAGGTCATGGACAGTTAGTTCATGAAATGATAAGTTGTGGAAGCTTCTATTGTGACTTAAAGAAATCTTATTAAAAAATTGTTTATTTCCCCTGTATTTTCATGAGGAATGATTTCAATACAGCTTCTGTTAGAACTGGGTGAGTTATGGATGTATTTATCGGATCTTCTGCTATTAATAAATGTTGTTGGAATACTTCAATTAAAGTTGAATTCACATAATTTTAAGTGGAGTTAGCTGTAGTCATTTGCATTATTTTAAATAAAATTAAAAGCATATCCCATCATTAAAAAGCCCAAAAATTCACATTCTTGGTTATGCTGTTGCATAACCACACAATTGGGTTTGGTTGGGAAGGAGACTGGACAAGCTCCAAGGGGTCTTTCAGTGACTTGTTTTCTTGTTCTGGAACTTGCCTTTATTGCCCTGTTTCGTGCTGACATATTTTCCGGTTAGTTACCCACTTCCACTGGTTAACAAATCCAGGTGGGCTCTGTTTCCTGAGAGCTGAGGTTTCCATTCACCTGAAGTTCACCCAGCTTTTCTTGTGCCACCCGCCAAACAGGCATTTGGGGCAGTGACTCCCATAGTCCACTTGCGGCCAACGCAGCACCCATCTGCCTTTAGCCACTGCACTGCTACACTCAAAGTTAGTAATGCCCTTATCCAAATTATCAAAATACTCAAGATGTCACTGGCAGAAACCTTAAATTTTGTATTCTTTGCCTTTTCTACTTCTGTGTCAGCAACATTGCACAAACATGTCATTTTTGCTTTTAATGTCCTCATTAAAAGAGAATGTAAAGTTTATGTATGTTTAAACCATGAAATAAATACATATTTCTGTATGACATTTAAAAGAAAGAAAATATCAAAATCAAGTTTTCTTCTTTATCTTCAGTATATGGAAGAAATATTTGAAGATGATTTAAAGGATATTTGCAAGCATAACATATACCAATTTTTAAAGTTATTTATCATATGAGAAAGCAGATATGTAAATAACAAATGATGTTCCTCAGAATTCTAACACATTCCTTGATAGTTTTAAGTTGGGAGCAAAAAGTGATATTTTACTGCAATGAATGCTAATACAAATAGTTTCTCTTCTTATCTTCTGTCTCAGTATCATTTGTTAATGCACATAGTGAAATTTACTTTTTACATTAAATTAATTACGACTGTGTTACTATGAAGTTCTCTTTTTTCTACTTCAGGGTTTAGAATGGTCTTGTAAATCTAAAACTTTGACTGTTTCTTCCAACTCTATAAGCTGGTTGAACTAAAGCTATAATGTACCTTTGCAAACTTTTCATAACGTCTATTCCATAGCCTCGCTCAGGACCTGAGAGCAGTTTTGTGCTGTCTTCTGTGCCGTTTACTTCTTCTTTCCTATATGTTAATTATGGCCTTTAAAATTTTGAATATTTACACAAACACCACCACCCTGTTTGTAGCCATCTTCTGAAGTACTGAAACTTCCAAAAGATAGGAACTTCATAGATGTTTCTGAGAATTTTTCAGTGCTTTTTGATCATGTCAGCAGTTAGACTAAGTTCTTCCTCTGTGGTTGTTAACCATGTCATATTCTAAGAAGGTGGATATTATTCAAAGTGAAATAGCATGATATATACATAACACTGTAAACACAGGCAGTGCCATTGAAGGCCATGTACTACAGACTCAGCTTAAAGGAGAACAGTCTTCAGAAACAAGGTTTGGTTCTAAATCCTCCTTTCACCTTGAAAGTTATTCAGTTTTTGTTAAAGCTTTATTTTTGCTCCCTTTACACTGGATTGCAACTCATGGAAGAACTTTGCCTCTAATCCCCTGACTACTTGTTTTTTTATTACAACCTCCCAGTTAGGACAGTACTTCAAAACTTCCTGGAGCAACTGACACATTGTGTTGCTTGGATAAAAGTCTTTTACTACAATGACTTCTCCAAAGAAGCTTACTAGTCTGTAGAGAAATTATTTTCCCTTTCACAGTCCAAGAACTTTTTTATCTATCACACTGTATCTATCTCAACATTTTGTCACTTCACCTATGCACTATCTTCATGGCTTAAATTTGTTGCCTCAAAATGAGGCTTGGTGTGTCAGTGGATGCCTCAGCCAAATGCTAGTTCAGTTGCTCTTCAAGCAAAAATTAGTAATAACAGTTGTACCCTGTATTCACTAACCATTACTAGATGGGAAAAAGAATATGACCATACCCTTAGTTTCAAATTCCAATGATTTTAGGCAGAATTAAGGAAATAAGAGTTGAGTTTCATCAGTGCCTATGGACAAAAAAGTGTGATGCACTAGGTGACTCAACAGTATATAGGTGTCCTGGACCTGTTGGCTGCTCTAAGTAGGTACTCTCTGTCTCCAACCTTCACTTGTAATTCTAGATCAGTCTTCAGAACAACTGACGGAGCCTGGTGGCTGGGATCACAAACAGCTCAGCCTCACTCCACTTGGCAATAACGATTGATTTGCTGCTTTTTTTTCAGCTAATTTTTCAGGTGACTCAACAGTATATAGGTGTCCTGGACCTGTTGGCTGCTCTAAGTAGGTACTCTCTGTCTCCAACCTTCACTTGTAATTCTAGATCAGTCTTCAGAACAACTGACGGAGCCTGGTGGCTGGGATCACAAACAGCTCAGCCTCACTCCACTTGGCAATAACGATTGATTTGCTGCTTTTTTTTCAGCTAATTTTTCAACAGAAATTTAAAAAAAAAAAAAAATTCAGGTTTCCTTTTAACTGCTAAATCCTTTTAGCACTTCAAGCAGTACTTTGCGTTGAGGACTGTCTTCTCAGAAACATCAGGAAGCAATGTGTCCCAAGCCGCCATCAATGTGCCCCAAGCCGCCATGGAGCTGATCTGCCCCACCCTGTGATGTCACCTGCTCCCTCTGCAACTGCTTCCTCCCCCATAGGCTGCTATGACGTGGCTGCCTTTCTCTGACATCGCTGCTCTGTCCAAGTGGGTCTGGCCCGGGCAAAAGGGTGAACACAGTCAATTATTGGCTTTATTAAGTATTTTATAATTAAACACATATAAAAAATAACCAGCCAGAAATTAAAAAAAAAACATTCTATGCTATCTTGAGATGTCTACTTAATATGTGAATATGTGTTCATATATATATTAATGTATTTATTATTATAAATAATTATGTATTTATGTATATATATAAATACATTCACACATTCATGGTCTTTTCCCTTTTGATTACAGTGTATATGTTACAGTAATGCTTTTGATATTTTTAAATCAGAGCACTCCAAAACATGCCTCAAATCAATGCATTACAATGGATAAGAGGGTGAATATGTAGGTAAATTGAACTACCTAAAACCAGGCAAAGGCAGATGTTCCTTTCTAAGTAAGAATGTTCTGTAGTCCTGTCACCATGGTCAAAACTTCCAGCAAAGTGGTATGAGCTGCAGGGGGAGTAAAGGAGGGAGCAAGCAAAGTTTCAGCAACCTCTCCCCTTCGTGTGCTGCCCCTGATCCTGAGCACAGCATACTTTCATCTTGACTCTTAGTTGTAAGAATGTGGTTTTATTGAGGAAAGACATTTAATGGAGAGAATGGGAATAATCTTAAGCATTCTGAGAGATACCAGAAATTCTAAAGGCTCTGTTTAGAAAAGATATGAGGAAAAGAGAGAAGTTAAAGGTGCTATGTATGATTTTAGCAAAGAGTTGTTGTTCCTGTTCCTTACAGCAGAACATTTTCCATGTTGGCTGCACTTCTATGGCTGCATGCTTTGGGTGTAGCAAATTGTCCATGAAACTACTGATTTACTGTGAATGAAGAGAAAAGCCGATCTATGCAACTATAGCTGTTACTATATTTTCCTTTGGTTGTGATTAGCCAAAACAAATAAAGTTTTGAAAAAGGAAGAATTATCTACCTATAGAAAATGAGAAAGGTGTCCTAGACAGAAAGATCACACATCTTCCTAAGTTTATATCCTAGAATATAATGTTCTTCATGTGAATTTGTTTCCGATACTGATTCAGAATATATGTTCATTCTGCACTGTGAAAAAGCATGTTACGTCTATTGGAGCCACAGAGACTATCCAGCTATTTTATCAGGACTTTTGGATGCTAAAAGAAGCAGCAGGTAATTAAAGAAGTGCTGCACTTTCTTCCTTACTTCTTTTTTTCTTTTAGTCCTTGTTTATTAGAACAATTGGAAATAATATTATTAACCCCTCTACCAAAAATATAACTTATTGACTGTATTTCTTCCTGATTTGTAATCCCACTCTATACTGTAATCATAAGGGAAAGTAATCATTTATCAAGTGGCCATCATATGTATTCTTCATTTTTGGTTGAGGCATGGATGTGCACAGACACACCATACACTCACATAAAATGGTGAGTATTAAGAGCTATCCATTGCCAAACAGTGTAGTGTTGACCATGAAAATGTAAATTCTGAGTATAAGGGGAAATTGTGAATAGTCTTGTTTTATTTCTGGTTACCTGTGTATTCCAGCAGTATTACATTTTTAAGCAATCTTTTTTTTTCCTCTTTCTTTGCTGCCTAAGGATGAGTTAAGCCTTATGCTGTTGCCTAGCATAAATCCCTTCCTGCTTCTTTCCCTGATTTCCAGCAATGACTAAGTGTCACTTCAGCTTCTGGCTGAGCACAACTGATTGGCATCCAGGACAGAAGGGTCTCTCCCGGACACCACATGAAGATACACTTCAATATGAAAACTCAGCAGTGATACTGAGCTTTCTTACTATGAGACGTCTTCAAATAAAAATGAGTAGATGCTTAGCTTGGTTCCTTCACCACTCTTGCCTTCCACTTGAGACTGCGGCCTGTGCCCTCACTGCTGGGGAGATTTTCGGACGACAGCTACTTGTAGTCAACCCTCAGCCCAATGCCAGAAACAGTCCTTGCTGTCTGTTCAATGTATTAGACTAAAGAAAAAAGTTTTGATCAGCAATTGCCTTCTCCAATTGTAAGCGGTGGGCTCTGACTCGTATTACATCATTTGCAAGATGCAGCTCTTCATCTGTAAATAAACAGAAAAAGGGGCTATACTGTCAGTGAAATATCCAGATTTACATCAGACTTACATTTATTTATTTATCTGTTTTGGGGGCAGGTTATCTTGTCTTTTTTAAAAAAAAGAAGTGGAAGAACACCAAAGCGGTACTTTGAAAAATGTTACAATGTATAAATAGCACCGCTGAGAGCAGAACACAGGCTTTGTTGTGTTATCACACAGCAGATCCAACAATATACTACAGATCCATATTGTCAACTGAAATGGAAAAGAAAAACAGTTCAACAAAAATGCTTCTTAGGAAAACTACCCAATTTACTTGTGTGTGTCTCAAGGCCAAAGCATCTTATCTTTGCACAAATCATTCTTCTGTAGTGAGTAACAGCAATACTTTTTCAAGTGATTTTCTGTTGTGTGTCATAACAGGCTTTCTATTGATGTTGCCAAAAAAGCCTCTACCATAATTTTAAACTAGAAACGGGCACACAGTTTTTATTCTAGAAGAAAAAATGTCATACACCAGATATATTATCAGTATTAAGCTCACAGAAACTGAGCAAATACATGTTTTCTGTATTAGCAATAATGTTTTTTATTCTTTTGCTACAGACTGCAAGGGTGACTCTTTTATTGCACTGGTTTTTGGATTTCTGAATTTACTTTTATCAATTTGAGACCAAATCTTCCCTCCCCAGAAGAAAAAAAGTATTCAGCCAATAATGAACACTTTTTATTGTGTAACCATTACTCAGTTACTCTAGCCAATTCACAGATATTGGCTCAAGTATACAAGACCAATTAAAACAGGAACACTGGCAAGAAAACATAATAATACTTCCTTCAATTTATTAGTTACGGTAAATGGCTTACAACAAACCAAAAAGCCACTAACAGATTCTGAGACGGATGCATTGCTTCTGTACTGTAGATAATTAAGTGTTTTGGTGGGAATTTGTTCATAGGACTGATATACAATTAGACAAATTTGTTCACATATCATGTTTCATTGAAGTCTGTATGAGTCTTCTATGCTTGGCAATGGGTCCTGATCCTAGATGCTTTTATGCCTGATTAATTGTCAATATTAGGCAGGAGTTTGCTCATTAGCTCCTAGCAGGGCACATCTCAAATTGCGGTGAGCTCCATTTAGAGATGATATGCTAACTGTTAATAAACTGCATAGATTGTGTGTGTGTGAATTTCAGTTAGTTGACATATATACATATGCATATCATTCATGTATATACACACACATATATATACATACACGTGTACACGTGTATATATATACACACACACACACACATCAGTTAGCTCCCTGGAAGAATGGAATAAATACAAATTATTCCCCTGTATACCAGTTGTGGCTGCAAGTGCTGCTAACTTATTCAAGGCTCCCTAGTGAATAAAAACATCCCAACATAAATTTACCGTGTATTATTCATGCTACATTTTAAGTTTTCAATCTGTCATGTCGACTGCTTTAAATCATATCTAAACTGATGTGCTAAACAGACGTCACTTTTAAACAAAAGGAAATAAATTAAAGAACATCTTGCTGTACAACAGATATTTGTTTTCTATATTCATTTTCCAAGGATTTCATTTCTTGATCAAGAGAGATAGAAGATTGACAGAGAAGCAACTGATAATGCAAACTGTTTTTTCCAGATCAATTTTACCTCCTAACTAGTGACACTACTGTGCTCAACAGTTCAGCCTCGGTGATAAAATCCAACTATTCCCAGATCATAAAGTACTTATATGCCTAAAAGGTAAACATGGTTTATTAATATAATTGGTTCTGCTCCTAGATTTTGAAACCTCTCCTGGTAGCTGAAGATGAAGTTCTTATAACATTATTAGAAAAGTCTTTGGCCAACAAGCTCATGGGAATCAACAAGTTACAAAAATGAATCAGCAAACTTCCCATCATGAAATATTATGTGTGCTGAGCACTAAAGAAAGAGACACTGGAAAAGTAAAAAAAGAAAACCCCAAATATTATCTATTTCAGTCTCATATGTGAAGGAACAAAGGTGTGGAAGTAGCAGCAGGGGCTATTCCTTAAGTGTAAAGCAGTGAAGTGAGGCGGTGATCTAGCTGTTTTCATTCTTCAATGGGACAATGCTGCCTCCACATTCTCCGATGATGTAACTACATTTCAGAGGTGACAATGAGATACTTGCATCAGGAGGTCTTCTGTAGCAGAAAGACTAAAGAGTTGGTACTCACAGTGCTCAAACATGAGAAGGGCTTGTTTGTGTGTTTTTTCAAGGAATTTCACTAAGAACCAAAGGTTACCAAGTTGAATCAATAAAAGGCTTAATCCTTGGATTAACTGAAGAGGAATACAGAAATATGAATATAAATAGCTACACAGATCTTCATTGGGAATTACATGAAAAGATAGAAACAAATGTAAGGAAATGACCTTTCAAACACCCAGAACAGGCACATACTTACTTTGGGTTGTCTTTACAGTGTTTGTCAAATGTTGTCTTCCAGTATCACTAACAACAGGGCATTGACTCACATTTCAGTAACTTCAGTTAAAAACCCCAGATTATCTTGATAATAGCATGAACAGTTAGCTGCACATTTTAAGGTCTATAAACAGTCCTGACATGTTAACATGAGATCAGTCATAACTGGAAAACAGTTCTACGAAAGAGAGACCACTAATGTATTACTCAGACACCTCCTGAAGCAAGCAACTGTGGCAGGATTGACTGCCAGGTAGGGCTCATCACACTTGGAAGTAAGTAAGGAACCATGGTTATTTCCAAAACTGAAGCAGTCTCAGAAAGTAATTTTTCAAGATTATTAGGTTTGAGGTAAATCTAATCCCCATTAACATTTTTAAATCAATAACTGCAATTTCTTTGTTGCAGACTTTAACTTCTGCAGCTCCTACCACACCAAAAGAATATATGGGGTTTGGGTTTTGATTTTACAGCCAAAATCCTTTCTGCTCATCTTTGAAAAATAGAAGGCATTTTGGTAACAACCAGAGAAAACATGCCTGGATGGGAGACTCACAAGTCTTCAGTGGCTTTCCTCTCATGTTCCTTTCATCCTTCCACACCAAGAACTGATGAGTCAAGGTACAGCTTTGATATAAACAGAGAGATATCAGGTCATATATTTTGAGGAGCAAGCTACAGGAGTGATTGAAGTCTCATAAATTAAGGTCTTTACAGACCATGAGGAATTTGGAATCTAAGAGATTGCTAAACTTCATTAGAGGTTTAATATAAGGATTAATCTAAAACTGTGACTAACACACTTCGGGGACTTGCTGTTCCACCAGTTCTGTTAAAGCATATGCTAAAATTGACATAAATGAGAATACATCAAAATATTGCACTATTAGGAGTTGGTCACTGCTGAGAAAGCACATATGAAGAGAATGGACTAATTATGGGAAAATGCTTCCTTCTTCAGTGGAATTAATTTTGGAAACAATAAGGTATTTTCCTTCATAATATCAAAAGGCAGTTCCATGTTCAGTCACAATGTGAGGACTAAGCCAGGAAAGCACAGATATCTGTTTATGCAGGTTAGTTTTAAAAGTCAAAAGAAGACTCCTTGTAATTTTGATGTCTAAAATAACCTAAACCACTACAACATCTCCAACCTACAACTTCAGACATGTGGTGGAGATTAGAGTATGTAGTATTTGATGGTTTACAGGAGGCATTTTGAAAGGCATTATCTTTTCAAACAAGTGTTGGATACTTTTTAAAATCAGGCAAATTTAAGGAGTTTCAAACAAAGCACTAAAAATCTTCAACAGACTGTTGTCAGTAGTTTTGTATTTCCTGAACTTTTCATAAACCTTAATTTGGGATCTTCCTCACTCTGCTTAAAATATTTTTGTCAGAGTGTCACAGTAAGGTTCATGTACAGTAATCTCTTTTAAAAAGAGAGATTGGGTTTTAGTTGGTTCTTACATTTGATTATTCAAAATGCTGCCAATTTGCTGCTGTATGTAGACCACTGCAACAAGGTTGACCAATAGAAGCAATAACTAAAATAGCAGGTAGCCTTCCTTCATTAAAAAATACTTTGTACCTTTTTAAATTCATTTAGCAGAGCAGCAGAGAGGGTAACTTCCCATTTCCATATGAAGAAGCCTTCCTCTGCCTAATCACTCTCACACTTTCACATTCCATGGTTTGCTATACAGCAGAATATGTCTCTGCATTCAAGGAAACATCTTTAGCAATCCCCAAAGTAAATTACCTATTAATCATGCTCAGTCCTCTTTCAGAATAAAAGTTTTTCTGAGACCACACCTGCACTCTGTTTCCTGGTTCTAGGTGTGTATGAACAGACCATGCGTGTCATTATTGTCATTACATGGTGGCCATTACAAGATAGAGGAAAAAGAAATATTCACAAAAATTCTTCAGGCAAAGAATAAAGTCTTGAGCAAGAGAAAGACAAAACATTAACCCTAACCTGAGGCTGCTTCAAAAAGCCTTTGGAGAAAAGAAGGATAAGTTCAAAAGAAGGATAAGTTCTCTCCACCTTGGCTGGTGGTAAAATAAGCCTAAGCGCAACTCTTTGCATGATCAACACTGAAGGACACTTGAAAAAAAAGAAGTGGCAAGGGTCAAGACTAGCTGGGTCTTTCATCTTCATCCCTGATCTTCTCCATTGATTTGCCAACTTGAAATACCTACTGCAGGATAATGACTGGTCCCCTAGAGGCATAAATGATTTTAAGATGTGAAGGTTGCTGCTCCTCACCTTCCACTTTAAAAAAAGTGGGAAAAAAGAAAAAAAAAAAGAGTAAAAAAAAGTCAAAGGTTCTTGAATCAAATGACTTGTTGACAGCAAACATGGTATTTGAATTATGAACACATCAGAGAAACACATCAGTGAGTTTTGCCTTAAGAAATGTGGAAGATAAATATGTACCTCTACAGCGCTGGAGTATATAGCACTCTGCTTTCCAGCAGAGTGAAGTGTTAGGTATTGAGCGCTAGTTGAAACAAGCTGATGCTTGGTGCTAAACATCAGCAGCTGGTCACTGACTGCAAAGCAAGCTCCAATACAGCCAGCTGTATGTGCTCAGCTAGCATGCCACATCCTGAACAGGAAAACTTTCCCATTTACAATACATCTAAATGGACCATGAGGAGAAAGAAACAAAAAATGAAAAAGGAGAAAAATGGATACAGCAAACATGAGCTTCTCACCCACTCCAAGTAGACACCCTTTTCAGATGTGCTTCAGCACTGAGAGGTGAGTGTCCCTGCTGATAGGAATCTCTGCTGGCCACATAAAAGGCTGGAGGGTCCTGGTTCAAGATCATTGCTGATTAATGACTTTGCCTGAAGAGACCTATTTGTTATTGCTGAGTATTCCCAATGAACCATGTTTCCAGAACAGCTCAGTACAGCACAAACAGCAGACCATCTCCAAGACTAATAAAATATAGGTAACCTCTATTATACATTTTAATACCAGTCTTTTCTGTCCACCTAAGTGAATAAGAAGGATTAGCTGTTACTAACAGCTTCTGAAAAGAAAAAATATTTTTTCTCAAACTACAAGACATTCAAAAAAGAGAAAGAAGAAAAATAGTGAAAGTGTTGAAATTAGTTCTGTGACTAAAATGCTCTGGCAGTCTATGCTGAGGACTTCAGATCCTGTCTTTCATGTCAAGAAGCATCTACTCAGAATTATTTTGCAAAACTCTTGTTTGCAAACTGGAGATGGCTTTTTCTTTTCTTTTCTTTTCTTTTCTTTTCTTTTCTTTTCTTTTCTTTTCTTTTCTTTTCTTTTCTTTTCTTTCTTTTTTCTTTTCTGCCAGGCATTGTTCTTTTAGCTTCAAAAATTATCATAAGCAGTAGGTAAAAAAAAAAAAAAAAATAGTTTTCTGAAGAAAAAAACCCAACAATGGTCAGGTTGAGAAAGTTCAGGGAAGAAGGGATATAAATTATGCTGGCCAAAAAGTTAAACAAGTCTCTTCTATTGTAAATTGAAATTGAGACTAGAACCAGAACAATAATTTCCTAGTAGGAAGGGAGGGAATTTAGACCAACTCAAACAGGAAAACTCTTAGAGTGGTTTAAATAAAATGTCAGCTACAACACCATTGGAAGCCCAGTTGACAACTTTTTCATGATTTATTAACTTTCACATGGCAATGGCTGCTCATTCAAAGACAAGTTTCATAATCAAAATACCTACAGCACATTTTGGCTCTGGAGGTTTCCAAAATTCATTTACTTATTTTGATTCTCAAGTAGTTTTCGCATTTCCACTTCTTAGGTCATAGATACAAGTGGGCAGGATAAGTCTACACTGTTTCCTTATATGATATTATGTCTGGAATGCCTTTACTTTTGGGAAGGAGGTTAATGAATGAGAAAAAAGACAGGTTGAACCCAGTTATAGTGATAACTGAAAAGGGAACATAATTCCAAAATCTAAAACCCATCTAAAATGCTTAAGGATTTTAATTTCTTTTAGATTTTTATCAGTGTTACCAGATGTAGTTTGCACTATAAAGTTATTTTTAAGACAAAGCAAAAGATGAAGTTATAAGATAAATTCTGAAATTAAAGTAAGGAAGCTCTAGAAATCTACTGAGAAAGACAATTGCTAGGAGCCTTCCTTGTAGTATTGACAAATAAATGGTTCCCAGTAAGCTTGCCAACGTAATCATATGCTTTCATTCATGTAAATAGATTCTTCCTCTGTGTAAATTGCAAAGTACAGTGCACAGGAATACTCCGGCATGTTTCATCCTCCTTTCCACACCCACTGGTGCATGCTTTTGTAGCTCAAGCACAATGAGTGGCGGTAAAATAGGTCTATCACGTGCTGAAACCATGTTTCCAAATTCCATTAAAGACACTGAAGTAGAGCAAAAATTTGTCAGTCTAGAAATTTTGACTGGGTCCTCATGAACCCCAAGCGTATTATGTACAACTCCTTTGACTTCTCCTGGGTTTCTGCAGTTTTACCTTTGTTGGAGCTGAAGTACAATAAAAGTCTTCCCTTTTTTTTCCAATTACTTATGCTTCATTGTCTACTTTGACAAAAAGAGTACTTTCCAAATAAAAATTCCTCTTTTCATTTTTTCCATCCTTTAATTGCACAAAATATAATATTTTCTAAGTGTTTACATACTTATGCTGGATCTAGTTGAGTGGTCTCAACACATCTGCATAGACCATTTCTATGGTAGCAAAGGTATTCATTGTTTCTTTCTCTCCAAAACTAGCCCAGGAAGATGGTACTTTATTTCATGTTTTGTTTTGAAAATATGAAATCAAAAGAGAAGTAAGGTGTGGAAATACACTAACGCACACAGTGTGGGCCACAAACAGGAGGAGCTGGAAGCCATTTCACAGTGTGAAAACTATGATACAGTTGCCATCAAGGAAACATGGTGGGATGACTGGTACAACTGGAGTGCTGCAATGGATGGCTATAAACTCTTCAGAAGGGACAGGAAAGAAAGGAGACGTGGTGGGGTAGCCCTGTATGTTAAGGAGTGTTTTGATTGTCTAGAGCTTGATAATGGTGATGATAGGGTTGAGTGTTTGCGGGTAAGAATCAGGGGGAAGGTCAAAAAGACAGATACCATGATGAGAGTCTGTTAGAGACCACCCAACTAGAATGAAGAGGCATATAAAATATTCTATAATATGCAGCTGGGAGAAGTCTCACATTAACTAGCCCTTGTTCTCATGGGGGACTACAGCTTACCAGATGTCAGCTGGAAATAAAATACAGTGGAGAAGAAGCAGTCTAGAAGGTTCCTGTAGTGTGTGGAAGATAACTTCCTGATGCAGCTGGTGAGTGAGCCAGCTAGGGAAGGAGCGCCTGTTTTGTGTGAACAGAGAAGGACTTGTGGGTGATGTGAGAGATGGAGGCTGTCTTGGGCAAAGTGATCACAAAATGACAGAGTTTTTGATTCTTGGAGAATAAGGCGGGAGAGGCGAGGTCAGCAGAACTGCTACCTTAGACTTCTGAAGGGCAGATTTTGGTCTGTCTAGGATATTGGTTGACAGAGTCCCTTGGGAGATAGTACTGAAGTACAAAGGAGTCCAGGAAGGCTGGACATTCTTCAAGACAGAAACCTTAAAGGTGCAGGAGCAGGCTGTCCCCATGTGCTGGAAGACAAGCTGGTGAAGACGACGACTGTCCTGGCTGAACAGGGAGCTTTGGCTAGAACTCAGGATAAATAAAATAGAGTTTGGAAGAAGGGACAGGCAACAAAGGAGTACTACGAGGATGTTGTGAGGTTATGCTGGTAGGAAATTAGAAGGGCCAAAGCCCAACTAGAATTTAACATGGCTACTGCCATAAAAGGCAATTAAAAATATTTCTATAAATATATTAACAACAGAAGGAGGGCTAAGGAGAATCTCCATCCCTTATTGGATGTGGGGGGAAACAGTGAGAAAGGATGAGGGAAATGCTGAGGTATGATGCCTTCTTAATGCCTTCTTAATGCCTTCTTCCCCTTGGTCTTTAATAGTAAGAACAGTTGTTCTCTGGCCCCCAGCCACGGAGCTGGAAAAGAGGGATGGGGAGCAGAATGGAGCCCCCACATTCAAAGGGGAAATAGCAACCTTCTACACCACTTAGATACACAGAAGTCTACGGGGCTAGATGGAATCCACCCAAGACTACTGGGGGATCTTGTGGCACTGCTCACCAAGACACTTTCCATCATTTGTCAGCGGTCCTGGCTAAACAAGGAGGTCTCAGTTGACTGGAGGTCAGCTAATGTGATGCACATCTACAAGAAGGGCCAGAAGGAGGATCCAGGGAACTACAGGCCTGTCAGTCTGTCCTCAGTGCCTGGGAAGTTTATGGAATAGGTCAACTTGACTGCCATCAAGTGGCACATTCAGAACAACCAGGTCATCAGGCCCAGTCAGCATGGGTTTATGAAAGGCATGTCCTGCTTGACTAACCAGATCTCTTTATACAACAAGATGACGCACTTAGTGGATGAGAGAAGACTGTGCATGTGGATGTTGTCTACCTAGACTTGAGTAAAACCTTTGACACCATTTCCCACAGCATTCTCCTGGAGAAACTGGCTGCTTATGGCTTGGATGGGTATACACTTTACTGGGTAAAAATCTGGCTGGATAGCTGAGAGTTGTGTTGAATAGAGTTAAATCCAGTTGGTGGCCGGTCACAAGTGGTGTTCCCCAGGGCTCAGTACTGGGGCCTGTTCTGTTCCATGTCATTATCAATTACCTGAAAGAGGGGATTTAGTGCACTCTCAGTAAGTGTGCAGATGATAACAAGTTGGGCCGGGATGTTGATCTGCTTGAGGGTAAGAAGGCTCTACAGAGGGATCTGGACAGGCTGGCTTGATTGGCTGAGGCCAGCCCTTGGGTCACAACCTCCCCCTGCAACACTACAGGTTTGGGGATGAGTGGCTGGAAAGCTGCCCTCAGAAAAGGACCTGGGGGTGTTGGTCGACAGCCGGTTGAATATGAGCCAACAGTGTGCCCAGGTGGCCAAGGAGGCCAGTGGCATCCTCGCTTGCATCTGGAACAGTGTTGCCAGCAGGACTGGGGAAGTGATTGTCCCCCTGTACTGGGCACTGGTGAGGTTGCACTTTGAATCCTGTGTTCAGTTTTGGGCCCCTCACTGCAAGAAAGACATTGAGGTGCTGGAGAGTGCCCAGAGAAGGGCAGTGGAGCTGGTGACGTGTTTAGAGAACAAGTCTTAGGAGGAGCAGATGAGGAAACTGGGGCCTGAAGAGGAGGCTGAGGGGAGACCTTATCGCTCTTTACAGGTACCTGAAAGGAGGGTGCAGAGAGGTGGGGGTTGGTCTCTTCTCCCAAGTGACAAGTGATAGGACAAGAGGAAATGGCCTCAAGTTGTGCCAGGGGAGGTTTAGATTGGATATTAGGAAAAACTTCTTCACAGAAAGGGTTGTCAGGCACTGGAACGGGTTGCCCAGGGAAGTGGTTGAATCACCATCCCTGGAAATATTTGAGAGGGTTAGATGTGGTGCTTAGGGACATGGTTTACTGGTGGACTTGGCAGTGTTAGGTTAACAGCTGGACTTGATGATCCTAAAGGTCTTTTCTAACCTAAATAATTCTATGATTCTAAGGCTACCTTTGCCACTTACAGGAAAATAAGGAGAGATGGGGATAAACTGATGTACATTACCTCATGACACCCCCTTTGTTTTTGTCTTCTATTTGTAGAGGCAGAAACCGTAACTATACATCTTAAGAATTTCTTGATGCAAAATAAATATAGCAAAATCCCAAAGATCTGTAGCAATGAGAAACATCCTGGATGTAAATTCCAGTGGCTGATATCCAATAGATTGCTTTTCCACTTGTTTATCAGATTTTATTTACCCTCTTTCCTTCAACTTAAACCAAGCTTTCTTTCTTTTTTTTTATATGAAAGAGACTCACTTGAGGTGCACTGGGCCATTAACAAACATTCCTACTCTGGGGACAATGCAATGCAGTATTTCCTTGGGGAGACTCTGGCTCTAGGAGTCACATCAGGGATCAGCTTGCGCACTACACTTTCTGTGCTGGGCTCACTCAAAAGAGATGCTAACATCCTGATGAAGGCAAAGATTGACTTTTTCCCATGGCTTTCTACCTGTGTAAGCCAGACATGATGGGAATTGCATGCAGGATGCTGCTCTAGCCACAAATGTTGCAGCTAAATAAGCATTCAGAAGTTAGTCAGTCAGTCATGCTGATCAGTAGAAGGAGCAGGCAGCAGTCTGACTTTAAGGAGTAGATGTCAAAAGAAAGATATAAAACCCATTCATTTTCCAGAACTAGTGGCACAAAGATACAGAAGGTTAAGTTGTACATTTGGTGGACTGTGTCCTTAAGTTCTTCCAACTTGCAAACCACGTGTTACCACTGGCAGCCTCTCCTCTCAGTCTCATCTATATCAAATCCCTCCGGCATCTTAATAGTTTTCATAAATGATAGCATTTCAGGAAGATATTTAATGTACTTAATTCATGAGCTGACAGATTTTTGCTTTGAGAAGCAAGCATAAGTAAGCAATCCTGTATGCCAATTCACACAGAAAAACATGGGTGTTCCAGAAACAGAATAACTCTATCAACGGGCAACATCTGTTTTGGGATCCTGTGAGAGGACACACAGCCACGCAGAGCTGGTTCCTCTCTTCCAACCTTACCTAACAGGGATGAGTAATAACCAGCTATTACTACCATAAAACAGCTGCCTGAAGACTGTGGAACAATGTCATGGTTTCGTTACATGTCAGAGAGGCCTTGCAGGTCTGCACTCCAGCTTTGTTGTGAAGGCTGGGGGCCAGGGATAACTAGCTCCAAAGACCACAGAATTGGCTTTTTAAAGTCATGATTCATGCACATTAACTCGGAAGTGTAGGACACGACACATGCTTATATTCTAAAGGACCTCAGTGCCAAGGCATACTGATCTCTGACCTTTCTCAATTTGTAAATTAACTGTTGGTTTTTGTTTTCCTTAAGGTTCCTTTAGGTCATGCACGGAATGCAAGGATCTAGTCCAAAGAATAGGAAGTTAATGGCAGTAGCAAGCAGATATAGATAATGAAGCTTTGTGACAGGGCTACTATTTTCAGAACTAACTTCAAAGCTTGTCAGATCTCAAAAGTTTTTTTCTTTCAAACACATACATAAACATATATACACACACGCGCACAGAAGGAGAAAGCAAGCTATCCAAACTTTAATGAAATTTAGCTATTTATTTTTAGGTTAAAGAAGAAAAAAGTTTTTTTTTTAATTTGTGTTTAGATATTTATCTGAGCCTCAGAGAGAGTGGATAATCTGTAGTTACATAGAGTTTGTGGTCCCAACTTCCTTAAAAATATTCAAGCAGCCTACTAAAGTCTCTGCACTTTCTGTTGTTCATTTGTAAAGATCAGGAGCACAGGTGTTTTTGAAAGAAACTCCTTTTTCCTCTGTGAGCTAAGTTTCCCTGAATACTTTTTAATGTCATATGATTAGGGATATAGATGCTCTACAGGGATAACACATGTTATATGACAGGAGACAAGGTGACATTAAGATGCATTATTTTCTCCATATCAAATAAACCTGATTATTGCATAAAATAGATCTTAGGACACTTTAAGTGATTGATCAGTACATCTTTTTGGGTTTTCAAAAGAGTCTGCTCAGATACCATAAATAATGTTTTAGTTTTAAATCTAAGTTATTCTCCAGCTGCATTCTTCTGTAACTGTCACTGTTCAAACATCTTATTTAGAGAGTTAAGGAAATGATAGCTCATCACGTAGGTAGCCCTGTGTGTCATTTTGTTTTCCTGTCATAGATTATTTTATTGTGTACCTCACCTACTTTCAGGCAAACTTTGCTACAGTTCACACAGTGCTAACCACAGATTTCTGCAAAAATATTTTTGATCCTTCTTCATACAAATGGATAAGTATTAATTTCATGCTCCTTTTTAGAATTTAATAATGTTACTCTTGCATGTCAATTTTAATTTAGAATCTACCTTATGCATACATATAAATATTTTGTGAGCTTGAGACCAAATTCTCTCCTTATCTGTAAAAATGAAAAAAAGTTGAAGAACACAAAATGGTTCTTACTGACAAGGAATTTCTGAAATAAGCTGCAGCTTTGTGTATTGACTTTTAGTCACAAACAATAGTAAGTGTAAGATAATTCAGCCTTTACAACCAGTACAGAAAGCTGAATCTGTCTCATTTTCAGCATTAAGCAATACATGAAACCCACCTGGGGATCCTGGGAAAGCCCATTCAACACTCACTGGCAGCTTCGTTTTGTTTTTCTCCTCCCACTGCCCTGCCTACATGAACTCTGAAGGACATACAATCCTTCTCGTTTTCCCACCTGTAACAAAGTATAACAGAGCAAAAGCCCTGCTAGAAGAACTCGGTGACAAATGCTCTTTTAACCCATTACAGCTGCAGCAGTCACATAAATTGGCTGTATGTGCTGTGTTGTTTCACTTTAACTACACTCTACCTTTAGAGGTTACTCTTTAAGCTATCTTCTGTTGCCATAGGCACACGAGGTTGAACAGATCTAGCTAAACACAAACAAGGCAAAAATAAAATGTGTGAACCTGTGCCTTGAGAAAAAGACACCCTGCCTTTTCCAAGGATTCCACAGAATGAGCATTTTTGAAAATATTTATATATACTGGGTTTTCAACTCTACCTTGGACCTCCAGCGTACAACGATTCTACACATACACACCCACACTGTACACACATTGGCATATGGTATTTACAGTACACCTTCCATATTATCATATAACTTCCTTATTTCCCACTATGAAACACAGAGAAAATTTATGCCGTGTTGCATACAGTATGCTGTGTTCAAGTGAACTTTACTACATACAAAGTTTCAAGAGCAGGTCTGTGAGAATCATTAACTTTTCAAAAGGCACCAGCTCCCTTCTGTCACTAATGACATGCGTAACAGTTTAATGTAATGCTACTTTTAATTATCAGAGCCCTTTCTTTTAAATATCAG
Source organism: Eurypyga helias (assembly GCF_000690775.1). Classification (NCBI taxonomy): domain Eukaryota; kingdom Metazoa; phylum Chordata; class Aves; order Eurypygiformes; family Eurypygidae; genus Eurypyga; species Eurypyga helias. The sequence goes on along the minus strand of NW_010264867.1, from coordinate 57,586 downwards.
ATTTCCCTCTCTAAATTGTCCTGAGTTCTCTTTATAGTCTCATCTGTCACTGTAAATGTCATCACTTTATTCCTCCTTTGGATGCAGTGACAGGCCCACTCTTATCCCTAGCTTTATCTCTTTTTCCATCCTTTATTGTACTACAAAGATCCCTCTTTCATAGTTTACAGCTGTATCCGCTTTCCACACGTGGCAAATGATTGCCTCGGTAAAGGTATTTTCTGTTTCAATCTTGCATTTTCCCAAGGGAGAACAAAAGGGACAAGCTTTCTGGAGTTGGTTTCACTGAGAAAATTGTTTAGAATTGCCTCATTCCTCAACAGATTAACGAATGCATACAATCCCGGCTTAAGTGCTATTGTACAGCACAATTTGTCCATTATACTTTGTCCTTTCCATTTAGAAAACCCCCTCACCAATTAAAGTAATACAGCCTTCCAATACCTGCTCCCAATTAAATCTGAGCTGTATTACCTGCCTTGATGCAGCTGGTCACAGATTCCTACCACTTACTAGCATTCATTAGCCCTATTCATTATAAAGGGGCTGGTGGCAGGAATTCAAGCTACTGGCTTTATTCAGGGGCCATCAAAATTATCAGCTTTCAGCACAAGGCCCCAATAAGAACAGGATTAAGTGAAGGGAGAGGGAATTCATACAGTAGCGAAATGTCATTGTTTCTACTTTGCTCATGTCTCTTCTAGCCTAGTGCATCAGGAGCATCCAGTGGGTGTACAAAAGAAGACAGCTGGTCACAGTTGGAAGAAAGCCTTTTCCTCATTTGCTTTCAGCATAGCTCCTAATTTTGTTTTCCTGTGCCTCTTGCCTCCCAGCCTTCTCACTCCAAAAGGTAGCCTATTGTCTGATCTGGAGCCTACTTACAGATGTGATCATTAACCACTTAAGGTCTGCTGCTGCAGAATGGCTCAGTACAGTTTAAAGATGTTGTTTCACTTACTGAGATGAAAAAAACCCTAATTTTTCTGGCAATATGAAAAATTGCTGAATTGCTGAGGTCCCACCATCCAGCACAATGGGGCTTTTCCAGGCACGTCGTGCTCCTGAGGTGCTCTGCTAGGCAATAGCATGCAGTGTGGGTAGTTGCATAGCATGAAAAATATCATCTGCTACTCTTAAGCAGTTTAAATGTCAATGCCCCCTCTAATCAGAGCTTCCAGGATTTACTGGATGGTGGCGGTAGCAAGACAAGCAGCCACACCATAAGCTTTCACGTGGTCACAAGCAGAGGAATTTAGGGGGAGAAAGGGGGAATTACTCTCACCTGGTTCTTGGAGATGGCAAAAAGCTATTGCGCCCCAGCTCTGGCCACTCCAAAGACGACTGTGGTCACATCACGGCCCACTGCTGGCCTGTCTAAGGGTGGTGTAGGAAGGAAGGTTAGAGGAAAAAAAGGGGAAACAATAATATTACTTGTGAATGTAGTGAATGGAGAGGCTTGAAAAACTCAGTCTAGCCAATTTTTGGACCAATTTTAATCTAATTCTTTACTGCAAACATTCATCTCTTATCAAGGATCAGCAACATAAGCATATCCATAACATTTTTAAGGTGGTGGAGAATGTATATTAGTGTTTTCCTCTCAATTAACTTCTAGGCAATTTTCCCAGCTAAATACATAACATCTTTGGCAACATGCCAACCAAAACCTTAAGACCCAACACTAAATTCTGTACTTATACAGGCAGCTTAGGTTTTCATGCGGTGAATTGGAAGAATGCCAGTAACTCCCACCATAAACCTAGCAGTAGGAACACTATATATTTTTTTTATCAAGAAACTCTACTTTACTTTTCCAAGACCACTTGAAAACTGCACCATTTTAATGTTCCTTTAGCACAAAATAAAAGAAAGATTTAACCTGCTATTAAATTAACCCAATTAGCCATTTATTTCATGTAACCTTACACTTCTGATGGCATTAAATCAAACACACCAACATGTGGATTATTTTTTTTTTGTAAGTTATGGTAATTACACACTGCACGCTAGACAATAAATTTCTTGCTAGCCTTTTGCCCTGTTCTTTCTCTCTGGAAGAAGATTATTAGAACAGAAATGTTTCAAGACCCCTCCTCCTATACCTCCTATAACACTGTAGTGGAATGACATGGAATATTTATGCATTAAAGAAAAAAATGGGGGTTGGGGGGAAAAAAAGAAAAAGAAAAAGGAAAAAAGAAAGGAAGATAGACTATTTCTAAGGGCTGGCTTCTACGTATGATAAACTGAAGTGATGCTGAGACAAGACTGTATTTGCTGTCTGTGCCATTTGATGCAGATCACGTTCCAGAGGCCACTGCTGTATGCTACACTTTTTTCCAATATATATATATTTTCTTGGGGTGGGGAGAAAAAAAACCCAATTCAGGTAAAACCTGGCAATAATTCAGAATCGTAATCCCCAAATCTCTCTCTACCACATCCACAGGGAAGCCCAAAGTCCATGTGAGGCATACCTGCCCCACTGCTGCCTCAGAAGCAGGGTGCTCCCTGATTCCCTGGTGCTCCCTTGCCCTCCAGGCAATGCCTTTTGCAGCCAGGTTGCATCTGCTGCTACCCTGTTTGTGCCACCAGGCCCTTCCATATGCTGGTGCCATTTTGTCCCATTTTCAGACCAGCATGGAAGTGGGTTTATGGCAGAGCAGAGGGTGGTCCGGGACCGCAGCCACCCCCAGCCCATCCCGAGGTGCCTGTTGGTAGCACTCCAAGTGGCACCTGTTGGGTGTCCCTTGAGAGGGAGCGGGGGCAGCTCCTCCACTGCTGAGCAGCATCCCGGCCACACACCATGCCTGTGCACAGCCCTGGCAGGAAGGCTGTCAGCAGCATATTGGATATCCTTATGCAGCAAAGAGAGTGCCCTCCTTGATTCTGTTTAGATATCTTCCATGGGGCTTCCATTCAAGGATGGCTCTGCCTTCTGACCCTGCTGCAGATGGCATCACTACTGCCTTGGCAGGTTGCCACTCACTTCCGCTTTCCAGTCTCATGTTCTCTTCCCCCTACAATGTGGGTAACCCTGTTCCCTCCTTGTACTTTATCTTTTTTTTTTTTTTTCTTGTAAATCAATTTTTCTGTTCTGTTCTAGTTCCCTGGCAGGCACAGCTCTTTGGCTCCAGAAGCTTGTGAGGTATTTGTCACTGAAGATTTTATTCTTCCTTCCATAAAGTTCACTCCTGATGATGAAACTAATGGAGCACTCTGTGAACCATCATGATATTCTAGATAAAGCAGCCAAAAAAATGGCTGCAGTGTCTTTCCTTCCTTTTTTTTTTTTTTCCTGGCTGTCAGTGTTTTAATTTCTCAATTAACTTCACTTGTAACCCTACTAAACACTAACAATCTTTTGAATCTTATGGTTTTTTTGTTTTTAATATGAAGAGCTTTGTTATCTTCACAGACTTTTAAAGATATATTGATAAACTGTAAATAGTGTGAATTTGATATGGTAGCTTGAATTGATATATCTAGAAGACTTTCTGAAATAAATTACTTCCAATCCATTATCTGTTATTAACTCTTCAGGAATCACACAATATTCAGCAACGTGAAATATGAACAGTTCATCTGAACATATGTAGCCATTACGGTTAATTCAATTTCAGTACTGGAGAAGTTAAATTCTTTGCATGTTTCCTCTCTCTGATTAAACTTCGCACCTCAGTTCTTTACTTTCCCTTCATAAAATTCTTGCCCCTCTAAAACATGTCCTCTGCAGTTTTGGATTTACATGTCTTCATATTCAAATATAAACCTTTAAAATTTTGACTTATGCAGTACTTACAATCAGATTTTTGATACAGAATTGGATTGTGCTTTACACAAAGTCCCTCTGTTCTGAACTACCGAGAACTAGGCCGGGATTCCAGTTTCCTTTTTTCTTCCTAACTGGGCTGAAGTGGACAGGGAATGGAATGAGAAGGTCGAAACTGCCACATCTTTGGATAATGCAGGAATTCATAGAGAACCCTTGAGAAAAGTGTCATAGAGTCTGGACCCCCAGAATTTTGCCTGTATCCACAGCAAATCTTTCCTTTCATTTCTAGGTATGCAGTAGCTGCTTCTAATATCTATACTGTTGTGGTGGGGGTTTTTTTGTATTTTCTAAGGATTGGTGCAAGTTTAGATTTTCCTATTTTTTACTGGGTTTGCTGAGCTTTACTCCTCCATTGGTTCCTTCCTCCAATGGAAGATTATCAGCTTCATAGTGTGTCCTCCTTCTCTCCAGACACTGGAAGACATTGTCACATCCAGAACTGTTTGCATATGCATAGCAGCCTTGAATCTGCAACAATCTCATAGATGCTACGTGAGTCATTTTAAAAAATTACTTCTGATTTTTCTCCAAGGCATAATGCCTTTCTATGGATTCTAGTATCAAGTCTCACTATTGGTTTGCTAACAGAATTTATATTTTGGTGCTTTTTATTCTCTTTGAATTTAACATTTCATTCACCCACTGTGTATAACATGCTGTCCACATCCTGCCAGTCTCATGGATGCAGACAATAGCTCTGCTGTGCAAAGAGGTAGACTTTTCCTACAATTTTTCTCTGAAACGTCACTCATTCAGTTCCAGTGTCAGCTGTAAATGCTAGTATTATTTCTTCCAGAAACTGTATCCAGGAAGACATTGTTTACCAGAACAGTAGTACCAAGGCGTTTAAGCTTGCTTCATCATTTTCCTTCCCCTTATTCTGTTTTGTAACCAAACAGTATCACTGTTGCTAAAACTCTCTCCTTGTAGGTGTTCTCCCACTGTATTACTCCCACTGTTTCACTGTTTGCCTATGTGATGTACTCAAACATAATGTCTAGTGTAATTATCTTCCTTAGGCAAGGGCGTTTCTTTTCCTTTGCATGGTACAATCCGCTACTATTGCAAATTTGTATCAATGGGTTTCTGTCACTTTCTTTAACAGAAATACTGCTCACAAGTGGCATTCTTGTCCTCACTATGATCTCATTTTTGGTGAAAGTATGCATTTTATCACATTCTAACATTTACATGTTGATACTTCTAAACAATGTCACATCTATGTGGACATCTGCTTTGGATAGCTCAAATGCTTTTGCTATCCTATGGAATTATTTTTGTAATGCTTATAATTTTCCTTCAATTACTTTTTATTTGGATCCTATATATTACAACTCAAGCATTTCCATTTTTGAAAACGTGGGCCTTTTTCAATCTAGTGGGTCAACCAACTCTTATTTATTTTAGTGGGACTTTTTTCTAAATTCTCCTTTTTTTTTTTTTAAGTAGGAAAATGTTTCAGCTTTCATTTTTGAAGGCAAACAATCTCAAATAGTTGAAGCAGCCTGTCTGGACATTCTCTCTCTGCTTTACTGAACTTACAACTAGCAACTCCTACAGTGTAGATACTGCTGCCATTTTGCATAGTATATAATGGCAAATGAATAGCTATTTAGATTTGCAGATTACTTATTAAGAAGATATGATAAAGATATAATCTCATTTAATTCTTTCTATCTTTAGTCCTATCTTCTGATTAGTTTCAGTAAGCCACGCTTTATTTCTAACACCATGAATTATTTTTATTTATGCTGCTCACATAAATGTGGAATAAATGGAGAAGGGCACATTAAAAAAATTTTTAGGACAAGTAATTTGAAGTGCACCTTCCCTCCCAGCAGCTAAGCTGAATTCAGCACAACGGGAAGAGAAGAAAGTGAGATTGCTGCATGAAGAGTTCTAGTGTTACCCCTTTCCTCTCTTATCAGAGATATCATTATTTACCAAAATACTGCATTAACATTATCCAGGGCTTCTGTGATTTGTTCAGGTGGTTGCACATGGGAGAGATGGTGGCTCCGTATGTAGCAGGTTAGACGATGAGGAGAAAACACTTTATGGAACCCAAATCCAGAAGAATAGGTGGATATAGACCACTGTCTCTCTCTTGAGGGGCATTTTTTATTATATGTGTATGTGTATACATACACGCATATGTGTGTGTGTATATATACATATATATATTGCATATTTGTGTATATACATATACAGGCACAGCATGTATGAACTGCTACAAAATGTCATCATCCAAGACAAGGGGATATTATTTCATAGATTGTTGGAAGAACCAAGCCTTCTCTTCATGCAAGGACTTCTGTCACTTCCCATGGGAGCTATACAATTTACTCAGTTGGATAGACGCATGCAGTAATTTAGATTCACACATTTTCTACAACTTTGACTCACACTTCCTCTCTCCTATTCTCCATTTTGGCAATTAATGTGTTTTGCTACTGAAGTAGCTCATACATGCAGGATCATTCTTCTCCCATGACACTCAGCTTACCATAGTTTCAGCTGTGTTACTTATCTCCCACATCTTACTGCTTCTCTGAAAACAATGGAAATGGATTGAAGTTAACTGGAATAATAACATCAACCACCTGGAAATGGATAAGAAAAAAGAAAGAAAGAAAAAAAAAGGACAACAGCAAAAGGTACAGTGGGAGATATCAAGAAACTAGAGATGTCATCCTCTGAGATGATAAGGAGGGGTTTGATTTAGGCTTATTTTTTGCTTTTTACAATTTTAATTTTAAATCTCTACTTAGACTTTTAGATACTTTTATTTACAAGACAGCAGTATCACTACTGCTATTTCTTCTTCAGAACTGGATTTCTTCAGTCAGTGCTGCCAAAGCTGTTCTAAGTAACTTTCCTGTGCTGGCTAAGCAGAGGCTTTTGGGAACTCATTACTTGTCCTTATCTCTTACTTACAAGTTTCTTTACCTCTCAGATTCACACTCTTAAATCAGTGACATCAAAACTACTTAGCCTTAGATCTATGCCTCACATTCGTTTTGGTAGTTATGGGCAAAGGAAGGCCTGGTTAAAGACATTTTGTGTCTTGCGTGCACAACAAATAGTCAGGGGTGTGCGCTAGTAACCTCAGAAAGCTGTATCTCTTTGGCCATCCACCAGAATGCACAATCTGTGACTGCAGCTCTAGGGACCTACACATCAGCTTGTTTGGCTTCAGGACTGCTGCTGCTGGAGATGATCCTGATAGGCATGTAAGATATGAAATGCACCTTTTGATCTCTGCTGCAGAAACTGAAGGAAACCAGTTTTAACTAGGCATATAATAGGTCAAAATGATCAAAAGGGTGGAAAAGGAGTTAACTAATAAAAGACTGTGACCCACTGCTCAAGGCAGGTAGCACTACATGTCAAGACTACGTGGAAGACAGGTGTTAAAAGACCTTGGTTCCCTGATGTACGTAGGTTTGATCTTGCACAGGTGTAATGATTTCAGTCTCTGTAGGATGCCCATTCATCATCATTGTTCCATTCATCAACACTAAAGATCAATGGACACACCAGTTTTAGGCCAAACACAGCATATTCAGTAACATATTGAACAAAATAGCATATGAGGGAGACAGAAGGGAAGAAGAAGGGGGTGTTCATACTTCTTAGAATTCTATGCTTAACTTAGAAGCTGATTTTTCTAATCACTCAGTGCAGAAAGACAAGTTACCCTGGAGGAAAAGCCCTTACAGAGGTGTCCAGAAAAAAAGCTTCATAGTGCTACCAAAGAAAAGAATGTGGCAAAATACTCTAAACTCCTATTGCTACTATCTATCCCTAGCCCCATGATGCTAGCAATAAGAAGGAATAGACACTCTTGCATGCTCAGTTTCAAATGTTCTGGGTCACAGATGCAAAAGATAAATAAAAAGAATCAAGCACACATATAGCATTAAGAAAAAGGAGACTCCAAGGCCCCTTCCTTAATGTGTTGCTATAAATCCTGTTGCATATATTTTATTTGGCAGCAAGCTATTTCAATATATAACACTGACATTTTTCAAAAACTCAGCTCTGGTTTCAAACCCAGGAATGCTAAGAAGGACGATGGTATCTTCCCCTTAATTCTTTACTCCTGATTAACCTCTGTGATAACAGGGTTTTTTTAATTTTATTTTTCATTCTTGTTTTTTATGTTCCTGTAAGTGAAACAGACATTCAGCTTCATATTAAGAGTCACAAAATCCATTAAACACTTACTGATATAAAATCAATGATTAAAGAAACCTTTGCACACTGGTGATGCCTTTAATAATTATTTCACAAGTCTGGACCCAGGTGTCATGATAATTACAACCAATAATGGTTCTAATAACTTTTGAATTGATTACCATGGATCTGTTCATACTTGCCAAGACAAGTATGAAGACTGCTGCAGATAGTCTGATTTGCACCTGAAAGTTTTTCAGCCTTTAGAATTCCTCTGTAAATTAGAAGAACATCTAACTGTGTACATTTGTGCCCAGGCTTTCTAAAATAGACATGAATAGTGCATGACACAGTCAATAATTATAAAAAAATAAATAAAAATAACTAGTATGATTTCACACAATGAATGGTAAAAGTAACAATGAGCTGTGAACAGCAGCGCTACTTAGGCTAAAAGCAAGATAAAATTCAGACATTGAAATTAATTCAGAAGTAAAAATTACCTTTTCTCTCTTTGAGCCAAGTTGCATAGGATTTGTCCTTGGAAATAAGCATACTGGGTACTGCACAGTGAAGGAGTCCGAAAGTGGTATCAAATTTCAGTAGTGTCTCATTTGCTAGCACAGAATTAAGCAGTGGGAGACCTTTTGCCATATAACTGAATCCAGTCATTTGCTCCTCTACAATGTTTTTGAAGGCTAGCAGTACTTGTATGATATTTCAAGTTTTAATATTACACAAAGCACTTATGTTTATAATACACTCAGCCATGGTAATATGTGAATAATTTACCAGAAAAGTGATGAAAAAGCATATGCACTGTGTACCTTAGAAGACATGGGTTAAAACATTCAGCTGAAATATTTATATTTCAAAAATTTAGACATTCACATTCCTGGTAGTAATAATAAAAATACCTAACCTCTTAAACAGTACTTCACCTCTTCACTTTTACACACTTTACTAATCCTTAATGAGACAGTAGCAATATATTTACATAATATTAATTCATTACTGTAATGGGGAAACCAAGTCATTAAGACATACTTTTCTCTCATCTAAATTTAAAAACTATTTTGGGGTATCTAGCCACCTATAACTGTCTGGGGTCCCTGCAGAGTTAATGAAGAAAACAAAAGAGAGAGACAGAGATGGAGACATGCAAGAGCAATTCTGTCATGAAGGAATGTGCCATTTAGCTTCTCTCCAACCTTTGAGGAGTAACCATCAGCCGTTATCTAGTACTGGACAAAAAGCTTGACCCACAGCTTCAAATTCAGTGATGCATACAGGCAATACCAATGGCCTTTGTCATCTGATTTTCCACCTAAGTCCACAGTTCAGCATGCCTGAGGGCATTACTTGGGAAAAGGTAGTACAAGAAGCAGGCTTTGGAGCTGGTAGGAAAATGAAAACCTCAGGCCTCATTCCCAGTTGCTAGTAATGTAATTAATAGACTACTGAAATCAACACAGTTCAAATATTATAATTATAACTGTAATACTCTCAGGGTATTAGCATGGTACAAAGGCACAGGCCTCATGATTCAATCAGTTTCTCCAGATGTCAATGAACCACAGAGAAGATGCCACGAGAACAAACAAATAGCAGACAGGCACTACATCCTCTGTCATCCCTTCGAGGCAATGATCCGGTCCAAAGGTTGGCCTCAGAAGAGATATATTATGGGGTACCAATATTGGTGTGATTTGGTTGCCTAAACATAGTTACCAAGTGTCATTTTCGATACCCTATTGTGTCCTGTCTGGCCATAGCTGCAGCTGTAGAGGTTGTGGATGAAGTTGTGGATCTCACACAGGTCCTGAATACCATCTGCCTGCTCCAGGACAATGTCTCAGAGTATCTCAAAACAGTAATAAATGCCTACATTTAGGCATATGACTGAGTGTCAGTTTTCTGCAAGCCAACAGAATTACTGAACAAACACATTGCTATCTTCTGAGAACAGAAATAGCAGAATCTGGTACAGACATTTTTTGCTACTTGTACCCCCTGGGACGAATATGTGCCAAGAACATTTAAAATGCTGTCTATGGACTTTCTTCCTTTCTCTTGAATTAGAGTAACTATTTATCTGAAAAGAGAAACAGGGTAGATATGATACAACTTATACTTTAAATATACCAAGATTTGTGGCTAAAGATGTAAAACAATACACATTAAGGGAAATGTTACCTGAAGGGGCCTACAAGAAAGCTGGGGTGGGACTTTATACAAGGGCCTGTAGTGACAGGAAAAGGGGTAACAGGTTGAAATTGAAAGCAGGGATGTTTAGATTGGATATCATGAAGAAATTCTTCACGGAGAGGGTGGGGAGGCACTGGAGCAGGTTGCTCAGAGAAGCTGTGGATGCCCCATCCCTGGAAGTGTTCAAGGCCAGGCTGGATGAGGCTTTGAGCAACCTGGTCTAGTGGAAGGGGGTCCCGGC
>NW_010264867.1:42522-47092 GCF_000690775.1 Eurypyga helias | reverse complement strand
GGGGGGGCCGGACCTAGTTGATCTTAAAGGTCCCTGCCAACCTACACTGTTCTGTGATTCATTCTATGATTCTATGGAATGTCAAAGCCATTCATAAAGTAAAATCTGTTTATAGATTGCAATATAAGCAGAGATTTTATCAAGTTGTTAGTTTTTCTACATTATGTTTATTGCAAATTTTATAAATTCTCATTTCATATTAATATTCAGTATTTGTATTTTATGTGGACACTATGTAAACATGAATGTTCACATTGTCATGTTGTTATGACAATTTGGTTCATTTTTTATAACTTCCATAAATTATCTATGAAACTGCAAACTAGCTTTATCACTGGCATCATCATTTTCAGAAGCATATTAAATATTTTGTGAAAACCATATCAACATAAAGGAACAAAAGGAATAGCTCATCATATTTGATTATTTTATGATGTATTTATATAAATACTTAGTATGGTATGTTTGATGACTGCAATCAGGCACCTGGGACAGGCTCAAAAGAAAAAGCTTTAGATGAGTGTCTGCTCAATAATGAATTTAAATCACTGAGAATTTGCAAGTGAAAATAATAAGATTATTATATCTGTGTAATTTCTGATTTTGATGTAAGTATACTGGAACTGGCACCAGCACGCTTTGAACTGCTGCAGTGACCTGGTAGACCTTTTGCTCCTGCAGATTCATTTTAGTGGTCTGATGTCTCTGGATAGATTTACCCCATGAATCAAGGGTTGAGCAAATTCATTCATGTTCATGCTTGTAAGCCCCTGGGACCAAGTACATGTAAAGAAGAGTCTATGACGTTGCATTAGATTTTAACAGCAGGAGCATTGTCACCTTTCTGGCGTTTTCTCTTCAAAGACAGACAAATACAGAGCACTTACTTTTGTCTTACATGAAAAGCTTAAAAATACTACAGAAAAGTAGACACGGCACCAGAGTTTCTTTATAACTGAATAGCAATCTCTCCATATAGCAGAAGTTTCAAAGTAACCAAGCATGCCTGTTGCTTGTCAGCAAGTAGGAAAGTGTGAATAATCTGGCCAACCAATTGAATGAGATTTTATTGTTATAAGACACCATTTGGCATGGGTACTTACCCACTCAAAATCATGTTTCATTTTAGAATTTATGTTTTTTTTAATTAAATTAATAATTTATTTGTTTTATTATTGAATGCTATAGATAGGTCCTATTGGCTTAGGAAATGAAAACACTTCCAGCCTAATTGGTCAGAACCAGTTCATATTGTGTAATCATTAGCTAATGATCTAGATGATCTTTAAGGTCCCTTCCAACCCAAACTGTTCTATGATTCTATGAATAATCCTCTTTAAAAAAAAAAAATCTCTTACAATATTTTGAAAAGTTACAGTGCAGTTAGACACATAAACATTCCTTGGAATATAATAGAAGAGGAAGTAAAGTCTAACATAATTTTAAATTTTTTTTGTAAACGGTGGTATAACACAATTCCTGCCCCCACCATCATGCAGAGAAAGAGATGCCAATAAATCTCTTTTGTTTCTGCAGGACAAATGAATGAAACAGTGAGGGGTTTTGGCAAGTTAACATGTTTGTCTGCATATCAGTAATTTTCATTTTAGAGGAAGCCCAGACGTCACTGCATGTGATTAGGCAATAAATTTTTAGGAAATCACACAGAAAGTCACTGAAGGAAAGGTGAGGCCATTCTGTAATTTATGTTATTGACATGTTAATTCCAACTGGGCTTCAAATGAAACCTTTTAGGGTAAACAAGTCAGCCTTTGCTTTGCTGGAAAACTTCTGACTAGCTCTACTGCCAACCTGCTCTTTCCACTGGCCTGTCGCTAGTCCAAGAGATTTGACAATATGTAGGGTGTTAATACTGGAGATCATTTAAAACCTCTGAAGGATTATGTAGATTTACATGTGTGTTCTTTCTAATTCCACTCTGTTGACAGTTTCAGATTTTCCAGTGCTAAAACAAAGTATTTTCGTTACAATGCTGCAAGTCTAGGACATCCAGGTATAACAGAATACAGTTCAATAAAAACATCATTCATGGGAAAGTATTAAATCCTGCTTGTGATATGTGGAAGCCACCAAGCCAGTACACAGTCATTTCACATGGCTGAAAGGCCCAGTGAAAGCATAGCCAATGGTTAGCCACCAGTCTTGCCCAGGCTGTTAGAAAAGGTTTTGTCATGGTGACAAGGAAAGCACCACGAAGCAGACCTTGTGTAAGTAAATTCACAGTGGTAATGTGGGACCATCAGTGTTGTTTAATAATATGTCTTTAGGGGTGTCACCCCATGTTGAGACACAGATCCTGAAAACAATATTGTACACAGAACTGGATGATGCAAATGGTTTGAATCATGGCAAACAAAATACAGTCTTAGAGATCTTAAGCAACAGTATGGAAAAATACATCATATTAAAGAAACACAGCATTCTGAAGGAGAATACAGCACCTCTACAGCCATCTGTGGAAATTGATAATCACCTTTTAAAGAAACTCAGGACAAGGAAGGTCCTCACAGAAATCCTTACTGTTGTACTAAATTAATTGCAATTATCTGTGACATAAAAGATTGACTTTATGCATATACGGGTGATTTGACTGAAGGCAGGGATGCCATATAGAGGGACCTTGACAGGCTTGAGAAGTGGGCCAATGTAAACCTTAAGAAATCCAACAAGGCCAAGTGCAAGGTCCTGCAACTGGGTTGAAGCAATCACCAGTATCAATACAGGCTGGAGGATGGATGAATGGATTGAGAACAGCCCTGTGAAGAAGGGATTATTTGGGATATTGGACATGAGCCAGCAAAGTGTGCTGGCAGGCCACAAAACCAACCATATATCCAACTGTATCCTAGGCTGTATCCAGAGAAGTGTGGTCAGCAGGTGGAGGGATGTGATCCTCACTCTCTACTCTGCTCTTGTGAGACTCCACCTGCAGTACTGCGTCCAGCTCTGGAGCCCTCAGCACAGGAAAGCCATGGACCTTTTGGATCAGGTCCAGAGAAGGGACAAGAAAATTATCAGAGGGATGGAATACCTCTCCTACAGAGAAAGGTTGAGGGAATTGAGGTTGTTCAGGTTGGAGAAGACTTGAGGAAGACCATATTCTATGATTTTATGATTTTTCTTTTTTTCCTGTGAACAAATCAGTGAAAGGGAAAAAAAAAAAACCAACACTTCTCTGGCAGACCACCGACCTATCCAGCAACAGTGTCAGAGACACAAAATCTGAAGCACTGGGGAAGACATTCAGGTCAGATTTCCTGTTGTGCAGGTAAGAGCCTGGCTGTAAACGTGGCTTGCCTCCCAGCATCTCAGCCAAGGTTTCCAGAGCTCCCAAGTTGACTCTTCTGAAGTTATGTTTTTGGGCTAAGAAGCATCACTTGTAGTGAGCGATCTGTACCTGTGGGACAGTCCACATGGCAAGGGTGCTGGGATCTTGGGAGAACTGCCAGCTAGGGAAATTAATATTCCTGGAAAATACTCACTGCTTATTGAAAAGAATTTCAATCTCCTTGAAGATTTCTGGTATCCCAAACTCTTTGTTTGATAACCACAAAGATTTGATGTTTTTACATTAATTTTCCTTCAAATTGTTCAGGTTTTAAAGGGTTTGGCCTAAAAATAAATATATATATTTTTGGCGAGCTCTAATTAACATTTCCACTGTTGGTTTCTTTTTTTTTTTCCCCCCTGTGAGGAATGCAATTCATTATTTTGTGAAAATTAGTCTCCTAGCTCTATGCTCATATATATTTGCCTATGCTTTATTGTATTACTACGTCTACTACCCACCCCAAATAAGTAATTTCATTATGGGTTCTATTAATAATTGTAGAATCGGTTTTTGTTTGTGCGGGGCAGGGAGTACAGGGAATGAGTTGGTTTTTATTAATGAACAATGCCAGAATTCCTTTGCAAACTCCAGAGAATTTGTGAGCATTATTAGAAACTCATTCACAACCACATATGAATCACTATGGTTTTCCTGTGCAAGAATGCTTTGCTCTGAGTAGTGTATTACACATCATAACTGTGCCACTAGCAATCACCCTGCTATGCTTTGCCTTCTATCCACGTCTGCTTGCCAGACTGTTCAGTAGCTGTTTCTCTATGACTGTGCTCAGCTACCCTGACTTCTAAGAAACTTATAGGACTCAGGCAACCAAAGATTTATATTCAATATTGCTAACGCTCAGAATGCTAATACTTTTAATCTGTTTTTAGATATCAGGTGAAATCAATGAAAGAACCCTATGTGATATCCTTTCCTCAAAGACTTCTGAGAAAAGGAGATAATTATCCTAATTTCAAAGTCCTAGAATGTTCTGGGAAGAAGCATCCTCATGAGCCCAACTCAGGCAACCAAAGATTTATATTCAATATTGCTAACGCTCAGAATGCTAATACTTTTAATCTGTTTTTAGATATCAGGTGAAATCAATGAAAGAACCCTATGTGATATCCTTTCCTCAAAGACTTCTGAGAAAAGGAGATAATTATCCTAATTTCAAAGTCCTAGAATGTTCTGGGAAGAAGCATCCTCATGAGCCCA
>NW_010264867.1:0-42510 GCF_000690775.1 Eurypyga helias | reverse complement strand
GAATCAGAAACAATAGACAAAATAATAAGCATAACTATGCAGACTATTCCATATTCTCCATGGGATTAAGTTAGAAAAATAGCCCTTAGCTCTTGTTACAGACAGAAAAAAGAGGAAAAGAAAAAAAAGGGACATCATCTGATGGTGACTCGGCTCTCAGTCAGGCAGTGTGATTGTTGTTTAGAGTCTCTCCACTGCTTTTGGAAAAAAAACCCAAAATTTAAAACAACAGTGATCTTAATTTAGACATATCTGTGATAAGCCTGCAACTGGGTAAGACAAATCTAGTACTAAGTGCTGCTGGATGTGCAAGGTAAGTTGAATAAATAATGAAAGACTTATTTTTCATCAAGAGCTTGACATTTACAAAGTGACCACATGACGTATCATGTCATGTATTATGAACTATTTAAGTAAAGGCCCAAGATGAGCACACATTCAGGAATTATATTAAGAGGTTTAGATGTACTCACATTAATACATTAATGACCCATAAAAGATGAAGCTAAGGTTTACTTGAATTTTTTTCTTTATTGTGTCATCATAAGGAATATATTTTTATTAAAAGTAACAAATAGTGTATTGTTATTCTGTTATTCTACTGTATTGAGATTAGGCACTTCCACAGTAACTTCTTTCACCATCTAAGGAAGATCTCAACATTGCTGTTCCTTGAGGGAGCACCAAGGTCTCTCCTACTCCAGTGCTGTGGAAGTTGAAACCAGCCAACAGCTAGTTGCAAGTGAGATGCAAAATTATTCCTTGCTTCTACAGTCCACTTGTGTTGCCATCACAGGGTAATAATAGTTGCAATTATATAATTCCACTGAATTCTGCTACTGACTCCATTTCACCTCCTTGCTCTGAATTTGCCTGGATTTTTTTTATATTTTAAAGATCACAGGATCTATTGTCTTTTGCAAAATACATTTGGAGGTTTACTGATGATTTTGCTAGCAATATTCCTTTTATATGTTGTCAGGCAAGTCCTTCCTTTTAGAACAAAGCCTTATGACAATTTCAAACCTGTAGTTAGAGTCCTGAGTAAATGCAAGAAGAGATGAAGGGGAAACTGTGCGACCTACACCTTGATGGGATGAAAATATGAAGTTATGAGTTAAAGGAAGATCACTGCTCCAGGATTCCATCCATTCGACTCCCCAGTCTTGAGAGCAAAGGTGGAGAATTTTGACTTTTGGGTCCTTTCCCTTCACTTCTACTCTTTTCCAGATGTGGGCTTTCCACCTCTGAGCCAGCAGCTTGCAAAAGCATGGAAAACTCAAGTCAGGCTTTGTCTAGCCCTATATTGTGCAACATTTCTGTCAATTTACAGTATGGGAGTTTTGATTTTTTTTTAATTCCAATTTATTGAAATTCTGCTAATGCTCCAAAGATTAACTATGTGAGGGATCCTAGTTTCTCACTTTTACTGCACTTCTGAATATTTTCAACTTTTTACACTAGCTTAACTGTAAGCAAGGGTTAAATGATCCTTCATTAGCTGGGAGGTTCATTAACATCAAAATGATTGTGTTTCTCAAGTCTGTGGTCTGATTGCAAGTCATCCCTTCACACAAACTGACTATATCACACACCCCTCACATAACAGAAACTCAGAAAATACTATTTCAGTTCTTCGGATTTTTGTGACTCCAAATGGGAGGAGCAGCATTACACCACAGTATAAAGTTATATTGGGTGTAGCTGGCCAGATAGTGGCTGTGGAAAGTTACAGGGGTGGCCTCTGCAAGAAGAGACCAAGGGCTGCCCCATGCTGTACAGGGCTGGTGCCAGGCAGCTCCAGTGGACCCATGGCAGGACACAGCTAAGCCCAGTAACCAAGCTGGTGTCACTTTTGGGAAAACATATTTAAGAAATTACAAAAATGATGAACAGGGAAAGAAGGAGAGAAAAAAACCAAAACGCAAGAAGGAGAAATAGATGAAGAAATATCAAGGTCAGAGTGGGAAGAGAAGGTTCTCCGTGGTGGATCTGGTGGATATTTAATGAAGGACAGGGGCCCCATGGACAGTTCATGCTGGAATAGGACAAAAATGAGAGGAGGGAGGAGCAGTAGAGACAAACTGTTATGTACTGATCATAGCCCTCATTCTTTGCTCCCCCTACACCACATGACACAGGTAAAGGAGATGGAATAGAGAAGTGAGGTTGAGCCAGGGAAATGGAATAGGAAAGCTATTGCTTTGTTGTTTGTAATTTTTGTTTGTTTGCTTGTTTCTTACTACCCAAATCCATTTTAATTGGCAATAAATTATTTTTTCCCAAAACAAGTCTGTGTTGCCTGTGATGGTATTTGGTGAGCAATCTCCCTGCCTTCACCTCAGTCCGCAAGCATTATATTCTTGTTTTTCTTTTTCTCTCTCCTCATCCTTCTGAGGTGGGGAGAATGGGTGAGCATCTGAGTGGGAATTTGACTGTTATCAATGGTTAACCCATCACTGAAGTCAAAAAGTTTTACAAGTACAAGATCTGCTTGATCAGGGCCTGTAAAATGAGGTGGAATATGTGTTGCAGAGGGTGGGTTGTTAAATGTTTGTCTTCCATATAACAATGGAGAAAAAGATTTTGCCCTGACAAAGTGAAATCACAGCTGATAAATTTGTGAGTGATTTCAACTTCCTTCTTTTCTGTAACATGCTGCCAAGTTACCATCTTTCACTACTTTAGTTTCCATGCTGATAGCCTCTCTGACTCTTTTAACTACACACAGCTTCTCATTTCCTTTCCGGTTCTGGATGAACTCTTCCTTGTTATGTAAGCAACATCATTATATGAAGTGATGCTCCCATTTCATACCCTTCATGGAGGAGTTTTCATCTCTCTTTGATCTCAACATCAACAGTTTGTCCCATTATTTGTCGCTCTGCCCACTGTGAAGATCTGAGGGTCAGAGCATCTAATCTGGCTTTATACAACTTCTAGTACTGTGGGTCAGTCTTTATAAGATCTTTTCAAACTGCTATAATAAACATGTTGCACAACACTATGCATTGAAAGTACCCTCTGTAAATCTAATTCTGCTGGCAATCTTCAGGATAGAAAAGGCAAAACCAAATGTGTATTGTCAAATTTTAAGATCAAATATATAAACCCAGAAGGGATCTATGCTGATATAATATTATATTGACGAAAATGCAAGCAAATAGTTCATAAGACTGAATAACTTGAGGGTTTTGTGCTGTTTTCTTTCCATCCATGTAAGCCCACTTAGAATTTACTCCAATGTCTGTCCATTCTCCTCCTCCTAAGCATCTTCAGCTAATTGACATTATTATATAACATCGTGAAATAAATTATTAAATTGCCTCAAAGCCAGAAGAAGAACCATCATGAATTTGGAAAGGGAAGTGATAAATATTTGTAAAATCATGAGATGCAGAGACAATTATAAAAATATAAATGGGGCTGAATAATCTGAACTCACTCTAAAACAAAAAAGCTCATTTTAAAATGCCAAATGAAATCAAAAATCAACATTATCTACCTGAAACAGGGATTTCTTCAGGGATGTGTATGATCTGTAACTCAAAAAGCTTATAGCATTTTCAAATTGTATTATGGTACCTCTGATTAAGGTATGGGTATGGGCCATAAAAAAAAAATAAAAAAGCTGAATTTGTTATTGAAAGACCTGATCTAATACATGACAGCACAATTTTTGTTGATGATTATCTAGATGAAATTCTCTGGGAGACCGTTCCATACTTCTTACTTGGAATATGGAGCATGCAAGCCGAAATGCTATAACACAGAGGCATTGAGGAAAAACACGCTTTAAGTTAAGCCTGAGCCCCAAGGATCTTCTACTTTTTCTTTTTTTTTTCCTATGTCCTTCTAAGGTGACTGTGTGTTTTTCCAAATCCATTTGCATGTTATGACTTACTCCACAGAAGAGTTAGCACCCATGGTACTTTAAGATATTTTTTGGTCTGTGGTTTCCCACGTTGACATGTCTATGTATTATATTCATATAAATCTTCTGTGCCACCAACATTTTTTGAACATAACTCAAACATCTCCAGACTGGTCAGTCTACTCTTGAACTCTCAAGTAGGTATTTGAAAAAGTCAGTGTTCATTTTCCCTTTTTCGCTAAACAAACTGAATGGGATTCAGAACCCTTGATGATTTATTAAATGATTCCATTGTAGTTAGAAATCTTATAGCAGCTGGCCAACAGCTGCAGCATGCCCCAGCAGTCAGTACCTCAGCCTTCAGTCTGTTGGATGGATTCTGCTTTATTCACAACAGTGCTTGTGGTTTTCAGTAGGGTGATCCCAGAAAGCCCAGGCAGTTTGTTCCATTCAGCCAGTCTAAGGCATTAAGTAATCCACCGACAACTTTCTCCTAACACTGTCTAACTTCTCTGCGTTAATGAACCCTTTTTGTTTCTATATTAATACCCTGGAGAGGGCAAGTGTAGTTGTTCACGATGTTCTTGGGTTAGCCTCCATTTAGAATGTATGAGCTTCTCCAGGGTACTATTCTGGGCATGGAGCTCATATTTTTGTTTTTCTATATTTTCCCAAAATAAACACAATTGTAACAGTGGACAAATTATACCCTGTTCCAAATTACACTGTTTACTGGACTTGTGATTTCAGAAAAAAAACCCCAGAAACTCACTTGCTGTTTAGTCAGATTGGTGTGTAATCTGGTTTCAGTTGTGTAATCTGAGAACCTGAGGAGCACGGTCATAAATCTGATTTGGAAACAAGAGAAGCCCTTAATCTAGGCAAGGATATAAACATTGCTTTCAGGAATAAAACTTCTGCTATGAGAAGGGATTTTGGGTTCTTTTAGATGTTAAATAATACAGACTCAAGCACATTCCCCTCTGGTAGGTCATACTGTAGTCTCCACTGTTGGCTCTGCATCTTGCCGAGTTCAACATAGAAATCATTGTTGACTATGGGGAATTTTGTTCTTTTTAAGATAGAAATTGTATCAGTCATACTATGCATTGATTTTCTCTCATGTACTGTATTTTGTCTAAAAGCATCTGGTGGTATATGGTGTCAGACACAGCTGATTGGCCTTTGAACACTGCATCTGTGCCCATATCACTTTCAAACCCAACTTCAGTAAGTTGAATGATGTTCAGTGCTCAGCCAGGACATACTTTCTCAAGTGTAATTCAGCTTGCTTGGAGAGAAGGTGGTGTTCAGCCACTGGTGACAGACAGTTTATAAATTACTTCAGTGCTTTATCTTTAAAATGGTATATTAAAGACATCGGCTTGATGGGGTTTGGCTCTGGAACATCCTTCCCTCTTTTTAGAAGTGCTGTAACACAAGGTTGTAACAAATTCTTACGGGTTGTCTGTGTAGCTGAGCATAAGTTATACAACTGGATCAGGCAGGCATTTGTCACGGGTCCCAAATGTTATCTCTGAAATAAGTCTCTACTTTAGTCAGATTCACTTGCAGTATAACGTGAAAAAGGGTACCTATGATGGGACAGCCACTGGATCCAAAACTTTTCATCTTCAAAATCTACAGCCTGTAGAGGAGCAGGTGCAATTCAGGTGCCTTGGATGCATATCGTTTACTGGTCAAGAAACTTTACTCATACCTGGTCATTCACACATAAAAAAGGGCTGCTGAAGAGAAACTGTGACTACTTGAAGCATGAATATGATCTAACTTTCCAAATGCTAATTCACTAAGTCTTACCAGACCTTTTAGAAACTGCTGGAACTGAATCTGTTTTAAATTATTCTATTTTAAGTGATCACCAGAGTCTAGTTTGACATTCTGCATGAGACAGGCCAAGGAATTTCACTGAGTTCTCCAGACCACAAATCCCTTCTTAGATCCATCAAACCTTCCTATCTTTGTCATGCAACTGCAAAATAACAAAGAGTTTGTGGGGTGTTCCCAGGTTGTGAATTTGTGGTTTTAAATCCAGACCTTTAGTTATTTAAGTAACAATATAAGATATTTATGTTAAGACGATGAGTTTTCTGGAAAACTTTGTTGCAATATGCCAATAACTTGCTATGGAGAAAGGGAATGAAACCAACTATTTCCTCTAAGAACTCAATTGCAATAGAATAATCCTGTGTTTGAGCTTTCAGTAATGGTTGCCACTCAGTTTTGACACACATTTCATTTTCACTTTGTAAAGTATTTTCAGTAAACATCTGATCCTGCCAGGACTATAGGTGAAATGGACTTTTGGATTCACCTGGAATGGCCTGCCACTTTCCTGCATGACAAATGGGAAATGAAACAGGAGAGATATGTATACTGCTTTACTTAAAAGTGTATTTTCAAATCTTTATTTCCCCCTAAACAGGATTAAAAAAATTATAGAAGTCCAGAAATTCTAAAAAAGGTAATGCCAGGTGTTTTGAGGGAAAACTATGGGAACAGATGGCCTTACTGGAGGAGGCAAAATAAAAATTTCTAGATGCTATATTTGAAACTTGGTGAAGAAGAGCAGCTGAATCTGGAGGATGGTGCCAGCATCTACCCTCTGATTTGAGTGAAGAACTTGACAGAAGTGCAGAACCAAAGCAATAAGGGCTGTATTCCCTCTTATTTCCAAAAATCAGAATAAAGGCTGACACCAAATTAATAATATAACCTGCACATGAAGGCTGTGCTCTGGCTTCATGTGTACTACCATACATGGCCTTGTTCCCAACAATTGTATGTCTATAAGCTTCCATAGAGCCAGCACATGTATTCTCCACTGCTGGCACCAATTATGCTTGGCATTGTATCCAAACACCCACTTTGCACCAGATCTGTCAGTATCAAAGCCATGAAGCTGGAACTTTTCTGTGCTCTGGAATACATTGATTCAAATAACTCGTCAAAGCTGTAATTACAAATAACTGTTATATCTGCATGCTTCTTTAGGACTGGATATGACTAGAGAGTAGAAAGTTATACGAAAGGTAATTTCACCTCTGCGAAACATACCGTACCACACAGTACTGCACTGCAGGGTCTGTTGTGCAAACGACACCCTGTACCTCAGGAACATAGGGCAGCAGGTTGCTGCCCTCTTGCAGGATTGCTCTAAGGTTGAAAGCAGTAACATTCTTCTCAAGTCTGTATGTTCTTAGCAATTTATACATATAAAATAAATATGGATATTATTTATAGGAGTTTAAACAAGCACACTACATTATATCCATATTTAAAAACTTTAGGTTGCATGGAGGCAAGTAGAGCTACGAGGGAGATAACACTTTGGATCTATGGGAGGGTACAAAAGGAGCAATGAGCTGATGAGACACAGCTAAGCAACAGGATATTAACCTGTGGTCCACATAGTATACTTTGCCCTTCACCCAATTACCTGTAAGCAGTCCTGATGAAAACTGTGGGCAACAGGTAGGTTTGCACATGCAGGTTGACCAGGGGAGCTCTTAGGGCTTGACTGTGCCTTTAGCCCTGACTGGTGCAGAACACACTTGCATAACTGAACAGCCCTGTCGTTCACAGTAGGGCTGCACCCTTTCTTGCTCTGCGAAATAGGTGCTGTGTGAAGACAAGCGCACATATTGACTACTACTTTTCATCGTGTTGCTTGTACCCCTAAATTGTAACAATCAGGGAGAAGACATGAATATATATCAAGATGTTTGGTCCTCTGCCTGAAAATATCTTCCTGAAGTGCTCTTAGCAGATTCAACATTTAAGCATAACAGTTATGCAAGTTATTTTGTAAATTGTTCTGCAGAATAATGAAAGCTGTGTAAGTGAGAATTGAAAAAGTACAATGAGATATGTATTTCTGAAAATAATTTTAGGGCATTCAGTCCAGCTGTGCATCCCTTTCATTGGTTCCTACACACAAGTAGTCAATTATGTGAAATATTTAAACAAGAGACATTCTCTTTGAAACTTGTAACATCATTTACTTACAAGCTCTCTTCTTTCATATTAGCTTACATTACTAGAAAATGGAAATAAGATAATTTTTACTACAGCTGTATAGTTGCAGTTAGCAAATGGGTCTTGCATAGGAAAAATGGAGAAACTCATGCAAGCTCTTTCAAATGCATACCTGTGGCAACTGCATGTTGTGGTTTGACTGACATGAGAGTAGCAATCGAAATATCAGTTTAACCCTAATGTCTTGTATTACTCACCTCTGCCTTTTGTTCAAAGCTTTCCAACACCCTTCCCTTTATCCAAATACTTGCTTCCATGAAGTTTTCCCTGTTTATTTCCTTAAATCTTACCTCCCCCTGCTGGTTGTGCAAAACAGAAGTTATGAATATAAAAACCACTGTCCCAAATGTGACTGATGTGATAGAAGCACCAACGATAAGAAAGGATAGTCTCAGTCCTGACCCTGGAAGAGCATTGGCAGATCTGCAAATATGCACTGATGGCTCTTAGACCTCCTCTGAACTGCATCACTGCTTATTCAGGCAGAGCAAGATCCACTTTCATCTCAAATATGATACAATTGCCAGAGTTTTTTTGGGTAGGGTTTTTTTTTGTTTGTTTTGGTGGTGTTTTTGTTTGGTTTTTGTTTGGGTTTGGGTTTTTTGTTGTTTTATATTTTTTGTGAAACAGGTAGTGTAACAAAATCTCTGCAAATAGGAGGTTCTACCTATCCTCTAATAATTAGGTAAAGTTAGGAAAAAACACAGCTGGGCAAAGCATTATTTTGGGTTTCACATCCAACGAATCTTTATTGAATGACTGTGCAGTGACAGAACACATATACTGTAAGTTAGTGCGTTTTCTAAGCTGCTAAAAATTTACTGAACAGCCAGCATTTTATTTCTGTAATGTCTTAATTAGCTTTAATTGCCATAGGTCTATTTATACCTATTTTCATCCATTTATCTAGTCTTTCTTTATGTTTACAGAACCAGTATAAGAATATCGAGACTGTGATGTTGAAAATGTTTTGCTAATTCAAACATATATGAACCACAGGATGTATAATTTTCAGAACTACGTCTACATGGGCTGCAATTTACATTAAATTGCTGTTTTGGTTAAATGGCACCTTAGCTACCAAGCAACTCTTTGAATAGTTGTTTCTTTAATTATTATTTAATTTTGTGGTTATGACTGGTTTTCAGTTAAAGAGGGTACTACTGACAAATTCAATTAAAGGAAAATAGAGGACTTAATGGTCCATGCTAATGATTCATTTCATACATAATATTTTATCATTTTCTGTGCAAATTTATAATGAGCACTTAGCTTGTATTAATAAATGCTTACATTTAGTCTACATAAACTATAGTGATTAAAATATTTTGCTAATGATATCTGTTGATAAATGCTTTTAAAACAATTACGTCCCTACTTTAAAGTAGTTTGATCAGCACAACTTCCTATGAAAATGCATATTTTGTCATTAAGAAGGAAACACAGGTATAGGAATGTAATAACATATCCACAGGCAATGCTTTTTGATATTTCAACAGCTCATGATATGCATCTGCTACACTCAGGAAAACAAACTTTGAAGAATTGAGGCAATCAGTTCAACATGCTATCTGATTTTATAATATCACATGAAGAAGAGTGAGTTTGATAAATCACCTCTGCAGGTATCTGAATTAAGAAAAAGTACTTCTCTATTCCACAGAAGAGGCAGAAATTTTAGTTTGTACTGTTTCTAAATACTGTGTGTAGGAGTGAAAGGGTGGGTAAGTAGCTATTAAAGTCTTGATTTTACATTTAGCAACTTCACTGATGAAGATATATTGCCTTCCAAAGTGAATAAAGTCATAATTTAAAAACTTTTAAGGATAATATATACTATTTTAAGATACCATGCTGTTTTGGGACAATTTTGTTTCCATTGCACCTTCTTGCACTAAGAAATTAGTGCACAACCATTTGCTTTAAGTAAAGAATGCTATTAGTTTCAATGGTAACACAGAGATATTGCAGCTGCTTCTGCAAACTACTTGATTAGTACTATCAGGATTTAAGGGATTATTCAGGGTTAAAGGCACAGTATAGCAAAAAAGAAGGGAGGGGCTGAAGATTTTTAAGAGCAGAACAACAATTCAGGAACACAGGTCTATGCAAAAATCAAGAACAGTCACATTCCTAAATCATTTACATAACCTGTCAAAAACTTAGTGTCTTCTCTATTTAAATTTTAGGTGGTGGCACTGGTTAAGGATTGGGATGAATGAGTAACAATTAGTTTACCTTCATGACCCTTAGAAGTACTGAAATTCAGTATGGCATTTGGAAATTGTTGTCAGTTCTACAAGAGGTGGAAAAAGAAGCACCAGATTTCTTCTTTGAAGCAAATGAGTTCTTCGATCCTTCCCTGAAGATATTCTTTATGGAGAGAGTCACTGCCAAAATCTTTGAGGTTTGTGTTTCTGAAACTTCCACTACAAAATCTATTGATACTGAAACTCAATGTTATTTAAGATTCTCAGGAGTAAAAACTATGATTTTAAGAATGAGCATAGATCAGGATGATCAAGATCATGCATCAGTGATTTCTGCCAAGTGATGCATGACAATCAGAAATTTTTTATTTTCTTTTGACAAAGAGTGACAGCAACATATTTTTCAAATTCCTTCAAGAAACAGTGAAGTTGCATTCTTGAAAAATGTAGGTCCACCTCTATAATACTTCAGAGATCTATATGGAGTCATATTAGTCCAGTTTAGTGCAATTTATCCTACAAGAATATCAGCAAAAGCAAAATGTACCTTTTTGTTTAATTCAGAGGTGTCAAAAAAAAAAAAATTATATTGCTCTTTGGCCATGAACTTTTTGTTCCTGGCTATTGCCAGAAGAAAGAGCTGAAAAACGAAATTCAGTTTTCTTGAATAGTCACCAGAGCAAAAGGCAGAAATGTCAGCACAGTCTAGGTCACATGTGTGAGTTCCTCCACATGGGAGGCCTATGAAGGTAGATGCTCATCAAGAGACATACAAGGAATCTAAATAGAGTGGTTCTGGATGTTGTATTTTCACCTCTTTTCATCAGATTTTAATTCAAATTTCATTAAATTTGAATTTCAAAAAATCAAATTTTATTCAAAATTCAAATGTTTCCATATGGATTTTATGGTTTCTTGCCAAAACCTTCGTAAGGCTGATGGAGCTGTTGGTGTCCCCAGAACATCACCACAAGTTCCATGGCCACGGTAACCCTAATTTCAGACAAGCAGCCACAGGTGGTCCGATGTCAGGGCTTTGCCACCTCTACCTAATAGTTGCTGATCTGCTTGGCTGTCGGGAAGCTGATCACTAGGCAGCTGGTGCCCAGTGTGAAGTTCACTGATTGACAGCTGAA
Organism: Eurypyga helias; assembly: GCF_000690775.1. Taxonomy (NCBI): domain Eukaryota; kingdom Metazoa; phylum Chordata; class Aves; order Eurypygiformes; family Eurypygidae; genus Eurypyga; species Eurypyga helias. The sequence goes on along the minus strand of NW_010264867.1, from coordinate 31,231 downwards.
AGGCTGTGGAAGGGTGCACCTTATTGAATCCTCTGTCTCCAGGGTTTAACCTATATGCTGGACAATAATAGAAACTGAAGTTAGGAGGACGGTCATTACCCTCATTCACTTCTTGAGGAAGTATTTTAATATACAGCTTGTTATTTATCTGGTTTCCCACTTACAGTTATTCATGTACTGAAAGATTCCCAAGTGCTTTGCAAATAAGGAAAAATATCACCTGTCAAGAAATTCCAGATGTTTACTTTTTAAAGTTCCTAAGCCATGAAGTGCATACAGCTATCAATCAAGGAGTGAGCCACACAGGTGACAGATTTTTTAAAGGATTCTTAGGAACTACGCAGGCTTTGCACTTTAGTGCTACACACTTGGCAGAAGGGTCATGTTACATTCGTAACTTGGCTATCTGGGGGGATCCCCCCTGCAACTGACTGCCACATAGTAGAGGTTACTGGGAATGTTTGTGTGTGACCTTGCGGCTGCTTCAGCTCAGCAAGGGGGGAATATGGCAGTGAGATGGGCAGCCTCTAGCAGCAGCTCCGCCGAGGGGTACATGCCAGCATGCACACCCCTCCTACGGTTACCGTTCTGCCATGATTGTAATGAAAAATTGATAGGCATTTTTTTTCTAATACTGACCAGCACAATCATACCTATATTTTCAGGAACATTTTCCATCTGTTTGTGGCTATAAACTTTGACGCTGCGATATGTAAAAACACACTCGTTTGTTCTGTGGCATGGGCCTCAGAAATACTCTGCAGGGGTCAGCAGTGTTTATTGCCACAGCACTGGCGATTTCCACCTCTAAAGATTTCTTGATATATTTCACCTGAATGTTTTGCTGTCATTGGTAGGAGTCCATACACTGAATATTCACATTGTGAAGACTGTGAGAGAAGATTCTTAAGGAAATATGCCTTATAAATGTGTACAAAAATGCATAGATAAACCTAGATCACAGCAATGTCCTTGTGAATGATCATCTGGAAACTGGAAAGATTAAAGGGAATTTCCAATAAAAGCATTTTTTGTTTTTAAAAATATTGTCTACTAAGACATGCCATGCAATGAGATAACAGAAAACATATTGATAAAGAAAACAGAAGCATGCTGAAGTTTATAAGTTTACTGCAGATTTCTAGATGCATGGGTTTGATGTCTGTTCTTTTGTAGGAAATCTTTCTAACATAGGAAAAACACATGGACTCAATTGCAAGTAATGGGAAAGGCTATACTACCAGCTGCGTTCCAGTCCCTAACCTGTCGGATTATGACAGCTTTCAGACTTCACTGCTACACAACCAGGTTGTTCGCAGGGCGCTTATATCATCTCAGGCCTGGGGACAGAGCTCTGGGATTACCTCATCTTTCCTTAGTCACTTCAATAGGGTTTCCCAGAGCAGACAAAAAGTAGGATTTTTAGCACGTCGGGAATTTGAATGGTCTTCTGAAGTTACCTGATTTTCTTTCCTCATTTTGAAGACAGAGTCAAGGTATGGTACATTTTTCACTTTGGTGTCTGCAGTTAAATGGGCTGAATTTAGACTGAACATGTTCTGATTATGTTAATGAATAGTCTTGGGTTTAGTTATTGAAAATGCTACTGTCTTCTGATCTTTCAGCTGTCCACCTCCTCTATATCAGTCTGATGAAAAGATTATGACCTAATTTGTGCAAGGTCAATATTTAAACTGCAATAACACCAGCTTCCTCAGACTTATTTTCTTCAAGACTTATAATTTGATTTACAGAAGGGGATGGAAGCATATTGTCTGTCTTTTGTCTTTCAAGATAGCAATCAAGCCTTTATAATACTATTGAATTTAGTAAAATTTACTTTCTTTTTAAATTTTATTTTTTTATATTATGTGTCCAGTCAGCAGTCTAAAGAAAGTTGATCAAGCCTGACTTGAGACTCCAAAATAGCCTGGGTCATTTTTAGTCCATAAAATTTTACTAAAGATTTAATTTTTTTTAACTGTACAATGAAAGACAATTTCAATTATTTTAAAGGAGAAAACAGATGTTAGTGAATTTGCATGGGCTAATTAACTTTCTACAAATACCTCACTGTGAGTTCAGAAAGCTTCAATTGCAAAAATCAAACATATCAAAAGAACACAGTCTAATATGCCCAAAACATAGTTGAGTCGTCTGAAATGTGAGCAACATATTAACGATTACTCAGAAATGATTGAATTGAATTGTTTTTTATGTGAACTGCATTAAAAAGGAAAAGGGAAAAAAAAGGGCATTTAATTTGTTTTCTTAAAAGTTAACCACAAAAATCCACCCAAAAAGCCCATGGGCTAAATATTCAGCTGCAAATAAGGTAAGGACTGCTGTGTTTTTCCCTGAGCAAACACACAATGTCACTTTATTCATCAGCCTCCGCTCTAAGTGCAGTTGTCTAAGTTCAAGTTCAGGGGCTGAACTGAAGGTTCAGACCTATCCCTGCTGCTAGCCGAATTTTTCTAGTTAGGGACATAATTTCACAGATCTTATCCCCTCAGTTCTTCAATACATGAATCCACTTACTGGGATAATAATGTCAAGGAAGACAATGATTTCTCAGGACTCCAGGCATGGAGCATTTTGTTTACGTGATTGGTTACAAGTAGGTATTTCATCTTAATTTTACAGGTAACCTGGTATGTTTTTCTTTCCCTCTTGCTCCTTCAGTCACTACCATTCATTGGTCCTCTGAAAGACATACTGTACTGTTCAAGTACCTAACTGAGGTCAAATTCAGGATCTTAACTCAGGATCTCCTTCAGGAAGCCAGCTGCTTGACCTTTCCATTGGCTGTGTAGAGTATATAGAAATTTTCTGTAGGATAAGTCCTGCACTGACCACATAAAATTTCAATACGTTATTGCAGTTACTGGAAATTATGATTGCGGGTATATTGAATACAAATTGTAAGATTTAACAAATAACTGCTTAGTTGCAAGAAGTGGAAGGAAGGAAGGAAGGAAGGCGTGAAGGAAGGAAGGAGTAAAGGAAGGAAATTGGGATGTGCACGGGTAGAAAGACAAAACCTAGGACTCCTGTTCAATCATAAGAAAAGGAGACAGAGGAAATCTGCTTCTATTCTTTCAATATATGAAAGGTAGCTTCAAAGAGAGACTGCAGATTGTTGACTGTGTTCGCTAAAGGTGCAACAGAGAATAGTGTTGAAAACTGCAACATGGAACACCAAGTTTAGACATTAGAAAACACAAAAGAAGAAACAATCTCTCTCACTTTAAGGGCAGTGAAGTAAATGAATAGACTGCCTAGGGAATTTTTGGAATCCCCATACTGGAGGTTTTTAAAAACAGGATACACAAACATCTGTCAGGGATGATTTAGGTACAGCTGGTCCTGCCTTGGGGTAGGAGGAGGGATTGAACAATCTTTCTAGCTCCCTTCCAGCCCTATTTGCTATGAATCTATGATAAGCGGCAATAATACTTCACCGATAGACACTGAGAGGTCACTCAGGTAAGGACAGAAAAGAAAGAGTAATAGTGAGGGAAACGAATGAGGATTTACCAGTCCTTAGTATCTCTTGGTTCCCCACCTGCACCTTTTTCAGGAATATTTCCAGCAGAAAAATAGATATTAAAAAAGCAAGTTTTATTAATATCTTGAGATGCTAGAGCATAATACCAAAGTTGGAAATGTAATATGGGAGATAGGTCAGAAGATGAAAAATATTAGAATCCAAGCAGAGGCAACATAGCTGTCATAGACTGAGTCCTTTATTCCTACAGTATATTTAATTGTCTATCAGGACAAAGATAAGGTTTTTACATTAATCTTTAAATTTTTCAAAAAGACATTCTTTTTTCAGGTCAGAGTAGTACTTAACAACTCTCAGCCAGACCCTGAGACAATTAAGACAGACCAGATAACTATGACAATATTAATGTAAGCACACAATAATGGCAATTTTTCCTTAGGAATAATATGTAAAAGTATGTAATATGTTGCATTAAAATATATTAACTGAGACGCTGATATATGTGACATATATTTGAGAAGCTGATTGTATTTAAATACTTTATTGTAAGGCATATACACAAAACAGCAATGTTAAGACAAACACATTATTTTTTCTTTTCATGAATTTTGCATGTTTAACCACAGAGCAAAAATGCTGTGTTGAACATTACAACAGAATAATATATTTTCTGTTACTTAAAAAAAAATTTAAGAATACTTTAAGCCCACGCCATTATTTTTACTACATTTTAGCCCTCTACAAAATCTCATGTTTTATTTGATTGATTTTCTTTTTCTTTGGCCAGGGGAAGCAAAACACAAAAATCACAGCATCCATGCTCAACTCAATCAGCTGGCACATCATAAACATGCTTCACATTTTTCTACCTCTAATATGAGGCCAAGCAGAAATTTATTTCTGAATCTTTTTCAGACGAATGGTCAACATTTTTTTCAAATGTCACCAATCCCAGCACTTTAAATTTAATTTTTTATTTTTAAAATGTTGTCTGAGTTTTTACCATTATCTCTAATAGAAGTAGGTTTATTTTCAAGCACACACTTGGAAATCCTGCTTAAAAAGGGTAATAATTTAAATAACTCAGATAAGACTGTTTCCCACTCTCTCCTGTCATTTCCATATTTTCTCTCAGAATAGTCATTATCTGCAATAAAGGTTTAACTTTACCACTAAACAGATCTGATAAATCAACAGTGTCACTAGATCCACCTTTATAACAAAATTTAAATGGTTTAAAGAGCACAAATTCTGTGACATGACAAAAATTTCTCCTCCACCATTCCCAGCCATGCTTCACATCCCTCATTTCCACTCCAGCGATCCTGCAGCCTGTTACAGGCACAGCAAGGGTTGCCGGGAACTTCATGCCTGGGCTCACCACCTCCGAAGGCTCTGGGTCTGTGCAGAGCCACCCATGTCTCTGCACGGCTTCTGCTGGACGATGTACAACACTTTTCCAAACGTTTTGCCACTCAGTACAGTCACACATATGCAACCTCAAAAGGGGGAAAGAAAATGGGATGAGGTAGGGGTCAGTGACAAGTGGCCACGCATGGCTGGGGTATGGATGAAATGGAGTGGAACAAGGGCAACAAAAATGATGGGATTTAGTTCTCCCATGCTCTGACAGCAATTTATTGTGGACGTTTCCTCCATCTCACACATGGGCGCTGCAGAGTGAAATGCCTTTTAGCTAAGAGGGCAGCAGCTATAGCCATAAAGGGCTAACTGCAGCTCAGTTACAGACCAGAGGGTAACATGTTTGGTGACAGAGAGTATAAGAAGCGCTGAATATACCAGTTAATGCTCCAGATGTGTAATTTTTCCCACTACAGGTTTCTCTGTAATCCTCCTTGTTTATTGGTACTCAAACAGATCTAACAAAGCTCAAGCTAAAAGCAGAGGATGAATACTTTGCAGCCCATGCCACAGGGAGATTACTTTAAATATTTCTGTATTTGAAAAAAAATCAAGATTTTAATATATGTAACACAATTTCCCACAGATTATCTTTATTGTTTGCTAATTCCCTGTGTTATAAAGTATTAACGAACATTCTGTGAAGGCATTGAAAATCAAGAATTAGCAGAAATCCTGGAATGTGCACAAAGGAAACCCATCAAACATTTACAATTGTAATGTCCCAACACCATTCTATTAACTATGGCCCTGATTTATTTCCCCATCCTCCTGTTCCAAGATCTGCACCTTGTCTTTTTTCTTTAGGATGAACAAAGATCATGGAACAGATTGTAAGTGAGGCAAATTGCATGTCTGTTTATGGTTGTGTTACACATATTCTATATATCATTTGCAAACTATTCCCCAAAGAAATGGTATCAAACTTTTGGGGAAGAGAAAGGATCTGATGACAATCTGTTTTCATTTCATTTCTTTCAGATGCTCCATGATATTTCATCTGCTTTATCTGCTTAGATTAATTTCTTGTACTGCAGCTATTGTTTTGCCATCATTGCCCATTCGTTTTCTTTTGTTCTTTTTGGCTTTAATGTTCATTAACTATATAATTTGATTTGATGATGCCATTAGAATGAAAAGAAAACCAGTCTGAGTCAATTTGAACTGAATCTTATGTTTTCTTTGTAAGAACCATACTTTAGGTAAAATATAAAGGCTTCTGTTTTTTTTTTTTTTTTGAATACTCACACACGTTTAAAAACATAGCAGTGTTCCAAAATCTCTAACTTATGCACACATTTGATCTGCAAGTTTTAGCACCAAGGTAATTTTACTTGGATGGTTTATGAAATGATTTAGCATAAATGTCTTTACATTTTAAGCTACAAAACTTAAAAATGAAGTTCTTGTGTTCATCATCTATGCATCTGGGTATGGTCAGCGCTGAGTTAGGTTGAGCATTAATTATTAGGCAGTTTTGGCTTAAAGGTAACTTCAGTTAAACACCAGAATTACCACAAGTAAGCACTCAGGAAAAAGCAGAACTCCTGTGAAATGTACAGAAATATTAACAGTACTTGCCAAGGACAAAACTATTATCAGCACTTGGGAATACCTTTTTAGATAAACAAAGATCTATCAACTTTAACTGAACTTTCTGCCTGGAAGTGTTGCCCTCTATAAAGGCTTTTAAAACAAAAATTTGTTTTTTTTTTTTTTTTTAATCAATAGTTTACATGGCCTGTAAATCAAAGACAAAGCTCTCCTCCCTACCACCAAAATATGATAAGCTAGATTTTCATCTCAATATCATCAGCATGCAACAGGAGCCACCCCTTTAAATCAATAGGTTGTCATCAGACATTTACAGAGCAAAATCAAGCTTTTTAAGACAGACATAATTAAAACATTTGATAACACCCTATCTTGTGATCTAGAAGAATTAGTATAATGAATATTTTTTTAACTAAAACCCAAGCAAACAAAACACAAACCCAACGCTCTTCTTAGCTATTTAATGAACCAAAGTGGCTAAATCCAACCCAGGGAAAACTTTTTCTCGATCAATCAAGTTTCACTCCAGTTTCATTCAGTGCGAAGTGTTAGAAAAGAAACATTACAATGTAAGCTCAGTGTATTTGTGGGTAATATTTGCTTATGCAGGTAATTAATCATCATGATTAATTATACTAGAAAGTGAACAGATTATTTCAGTTAACCAAGATTACTTGCCTATGGGTAGAGATCTAGGAGCTGCATATGTACACATTCACTAATAAATGATAAGGATCACTGGTGAGGCAGGTTGCAGAGCTTGGGAAAAGTAGTAGTTACTAAGCGAAACTGCTTTGGGCAACTATTGACCTTTGAGTTCTTAACCTCAAGGATACATAAACAACACAATGTTCTCTGGCAAGTTTTCCCTGATAACCTGCTGGAAAAGGGACAGAATATCCTCAAGCCATTTTGCATGCACAATTTAACAATTATGTGGTCAGAGGAAGGATGATTCTGTTAAGCTGCTGGGAATGGTAGATGTTTACAGGCTTTACACTTTTACAAAGGAATTTCAAAATCTAACACAGCATAATCAATATCAACTCCAATTCTATACTGAGATAAATTATATTGAACACTGTACTGGAAACACACACAGAGAATCAGAGAGAAAGAAGGATTCAGACTGCATAAAGCAGATCATATGAATAAGAATCATAGCACTGGCAATCCTGGCTTAAGGACAGAATGTTAAAGTGAGGCTGATTCTCTCAGCACGGGCAATCTGAAAATTATTTTGATGTATTTAAAAGCAATGTATTGAAAAAAAGAAATATACTGAAATGATTTTAGGTTTCTATTATAGTTTAATAAAAACTTTCATATCCATATCAAAAGTTACTTCTAAATATTTACTATAATCAAAAACCATGCTCAAAATTATAAGTGGTTTAGATTTCTACCCTTACTTGAAAATCATATTTTCATTTTAAATTAATGTAAGAAAAAAATTGCTAAATAAACATGTTGCAATCCACATTGCAAAACATTGCAGTGCAATCCGCATTAAGCTGTGGATGCACACGGAGTTTTTCTTTAGAATTTCTTTGAACTGTCAGCCCTTCCAAGTTTTCTCAGTTACATTCAGGAGACAGAGGGTAAGAGAAACAGCACATCCAAATCCTTCACTGACACGGTTTTATTTCTAATTGGTGTTTCCACACTCTCCATGCATTCATCAATCAGATGTAAATTACAGCATGCCTGATTGGGTCTCCTTCACCCTAACCATTCCCTGCTGACTGGCAGTGCTTGCCAACTGCTGCAATGAGCAAGATGAGCAGCAGTGACAGCACCTCTACTGTTTTGGTAGGTCTTGGCTACCACCAGTATCACAGATAACAACTGCTTGCTTAACACCTATTGAATGTCTTGAGCACAATTGTCCCATTGAAGAATGCAGCTGTCACCCTTGGTCAAGCACAAGACATCACTGCCATCAAGTAATACAAAAGAGTAAGTCCATAAATTCAAACGCTGTGCAGTTTCAGAGTATTTCCTTTCCTTATACTGGAAACAAGCACAGAAAAATGTCTCACGGATGGGGACAGAAGAGGCACAGAGGATGAAAGTTGCAAAAAAGCTTTTTTCATAATATTTAAACCTAGTGCATGATCAGAGGAAATACCATAGAGTCAATAATCTAAATAAATCAGGAGGATGGGCTGTGTACCGCTGAAAAGGTTTCATAAGGATGCAAGACGAAATACAGCCATTACAAATATATTGCCCAAGCATTTTTCTATGGTCTCCTCTCTACTACAGTATAGTTCTCATGATGCATACGCATGGATTCAGCATACTTTAAAGCAGAATGATGTCTAAAATTACTCTCAGACTGGCATTGCACCAGCCCAATTTTCACAATAGGCCAAAGCCCTTGAATTAGCCCCAGTGAGAGGATTCCAAAGTCCAAAAGGAGGCTGAAGAGCTCTTTGTGTGAGGGACAGCAAGGGGGAGAGGGACAAAAAGGAACAGTGAGAGTAGAAGGGCAGAAATTGTGTTGCTTGGCCTAGTGAAAAAGGTAAAGCAATCATTGAAATGCAGGGATCAAACCCACTTTTTTTTTCAATTGACATGTGTAAGTTTAATGGCAGTATGGATGATAACACTGCATTTCACTGACCCTAGCAGCATTTTCAGGGGGCAGGAAGAATGAGTCCGGTGGGTGTCACTTCCAGAAAAGTATGAACTGTTCAGGAACAATTTCATCATTGTGTTAGGCAGAAACAGGCTTTCCTTCATCTTCACAGATAGATGTCATTTTGTTCGGTGTTTTTCTTGAACCAACATCTTGAATGCAACCTTCTGTTTTTGAGTGACTAAGATTGATGTTCCCTCATTCCCGCCTGCAAACATCGAAAGTGAGCTCATTGTTTCTGTACCCAGCACTGAGCAAAGGCACTGGGGCATCCAGGATGGAAAGGCAGTAGCTTTTACAAGACTCAGGTTTGAACATCAGGAGTGGCATGTGGAGTACAAACCTGTGACAGCTTATGTGACCGGTAAGTCTTCCATTTGGGTCACAGAGATCAATTATGAATATTTGAATTGCATAGGGGTTGCAAACCTTGTCAAATGCTATGTATAAGTGTGTAACTGAATTAATCTTATTTAATGATCCCCTGGCCTTTGAAAATTTTTAATGGCCATGAGGGACCCAACAACATTTCTAACATCATTTGTATATCACAATTCAATCACTATAATATCACAAAATATACCTTTGTATAATACTCAGGGTGTGTTTTGCAATCCAAGAGGTGGGAGTATGGGAGGAAAGAGCACGAGAAAAGGTTATGTATGATGTGCCATGAACGTAAGATAATCTAAGTGGAGTGGTCAACTGCTAGCTGAAAGGATGTGAGAACACTGTAAGTAGCTGTCACAAACAACAGAAGAATTTTGTCTGCTTCCATCTCTGTCATTACACTGTGACAATACTTTCAGGAAGACATTTTGCAGTCTTTGTGTCTCTATTTTCCTTTTCACCCTTTTCCTGTCCTGTCAATTAAGCTGTACATTCTCCATGGACAGAGGTATACATCACATGTAAAAAATGAAAGTGTGATTATGACTGGGATGTATTTTACCAGATGTTACTTTACTACTAATAAACTCCCTGACTGCTTGTTTTATTCTCCAGGGCTGTGTGTTTAAGGAGAACCCAGTTCCCTTTGCCTCCCCTTTTATCAAGTGTCAGGGCAGTTAGATTATTCCCCAGGTCATGGAAGACCCAAGTTCAGATCAGCGCATGTCTGCCTGAGCAGAATGACTTTCCTTCTGTGACATCTGTAAAACCATGTTGCCATATGACATTTGGGGATGGGTTTCTTAGCATCCTCTGCCAGTCATGCTGTTCTCAATGATAACTGGAGGTGCAGTCCCAATCAACCACAAGGCCGCTGTACTGCTTTCCCTGCTGCTTTCCCTGCTTGACCCAGTAGAGTGAAACAGCAGCCCCCGCAAAACGGGGCAGAATTTGCTTCTCCTCCTTCCAAGTCGCCTCAGGCAGCTGAGCTGTCTGAGCTACACGCCTTATCAGTTAGGAGGAAGCCAATGGCAGCACTTTTCGAATATTTCTAAACATTTCTTCAGGCAGAGTTACTTCACACATTTAAAACCCAAGTCACAAACAGCTCTGAGTTGCCAGAATTTTCATTTCTTCAGTAAATAAATTCTTTCCCGTTCCACACCAAAAAAAAAAAAATCACTCTGTACTGCTCTGTTCCATCATTTTCATAGAGAGAACGACTGGATTCATCAACAAAACATGTTGTTTGAGGTCTGTCCTGGGGACAGAAGTACAACATTGTGGACCAAATGAACAGGAGCTACTTGAAAAGGTAGAGATGAGTTAAGAAAGAGACAGTTACTGACAAGCTGTTCAGTATTGCAGGTTGCCCATGCACTTGGAGAGAGAATTCATAAAAGAGTCAACAGATATTCAATCCATCAGTACATCCAGGAGAACTGAGGCCACATCTCATACACAATAGCAGAATAGGGTTGGGAATGGCTTCAGCAACCAGAGATGTAAATGAATCCCAAGGAAAAAGATGACCATGACTAGGCCATAGGCAGGCTACATGGTGGAAGAGGTTTTTATCAATAAAGTCCAGAACCATGACTGAGGAGAACAATCTGACAATTTGACTTTGAGAGGGATTTAATTAGGGCACTTTTACCATAATGAAGAAGGCAGATTACCGGGTCTTCAGAGAACTGAATTCTCAACTACCTAAAGTTTCATGACAATTATAAGACTAAGTAATCAAACATAGGAAAAAAAATTCAGAAAAGAAGGAGTTCTGAAGGTCTGCATTTTAATTCACATCTTCCCACTCTGGAGCCTGACAAAAAAATTTGCGTTATTAGAAATAAATAAAAGCAGGGCATGAAATGGCTTTCTAGAACAAATTGTTGTTTATAGAAGTGAAGTAAAATGCCTTCTCTACTCTGTAAAAATCCCTGCAAACTAGAAATGCATAGAATGAAATGGGTTTTGAGATATTCTTGGTGAAAGCAGAAAGTCACTAACACATTTGTAATTGCCAAGGGGCCTGTTCTTCATAAAAATTTATATACTCAGAATGCCCATGTCATCACAGCCTGTTACAAGCAAGTATTTTGCTCTTCTGCAAAACACCTGCATAAATACACAACATAAGTGGCTGTATTAAAGTACTTACCTCTGAATATGGAGAGGGCTTCTTTTTGGGTATGTAAATATTCCCTTAAAAGGAAATACAATAGCAGACTGACAAAATGACATTACTACTCAAATTAAAAAAAAAACCAAAACCAAACAACCAAACCAAAAACCACAACAAAGCCAACAAAAAAACCCCAAAACAGCAGTACCTTAAAAGTAATTTTCTTTCTTGCTTGCTTTACAGACCATCCTTGTGGAAGGGCTCAAAGGAGAAATATATTGGAACTCAATTACCTGTGCTAGTGAACCACCTACAGATCTTTAAAAATAGCTGCCTCTCACAGATATCCAGTGTGAACCAAGTGCTTTTTTATGTGTGCCTCTCATGTCTCATTAACATAATAAAATGCAGCGTGTACCTTTTCATACTGCTGGAAGAAGCCCAAAATGGTCAATAAAACAATAAATATAACCCAGTGACCAGTGAACTTTTCCCTGATCACTTAAATAGTTTTCTTTGCGTTTTCTTTGGTGAGCAATCAAATGAAGGTCAAGAAGATACAGTTCAGTCAGATACTCCTGGTGCATCAAAAGATGAAACCCTGAAAGTTTGGTGGATCCTTATGAAGGTGCCACAGGTCTTCCAAAGGGAATCAAAAGCCTTGCACACGAGTAAAGATTGTTTCCACTTGGCCACAAACTCCTGTGGAAACCAAATGATAAAAAGGCAGATGAGAAGTCTCCAAATGTCTCAAACATCTGCAAAACCGAACATTTGCTTGGCCTGGCTGACAGATGAAGGCAGGAGTCAGCATGTAGGTATCACTGCAAGTCAGCATCTTGAACAACTTTTTCCTCTGGTGTTCCATTTCTCATGCTTGTTCAGTGTGGGAGAGATGCAATTGCCTACTTTTCAAAGAAAAAAGAGGAAGAAAACAACATAGAGAAATGGAGGGACAAACATAAAAAAGGGGAAAATTCTTATTCAGAGAATTCCTCTCTGTCCCATTTTAGCAATTTCTTGATAGGTGTGTACAGCTATCATGAAACATTTAACAAGATCTCAGCCTGTTTCTGAATGACCCTTACTTTTAAACCTCTTCCTGGTCAATTAATTAATTAATTAATTGATTAATTAATACTTTCTCTTTTGCACCGTTCTTGCAAGAACACTGCATCAGGTGAAATTTAGTCTCATACTGGAAAAATTTCTTGGGACATTGTATTTTTTCTTATTGATATATTCCTGACTTGAACTAGCACATTTCCACTAGAATTTTCCAATTGTATACACATAATCTTACTATAATTCCCATTATTTAGAGGAAGCTTGTCCTCCACGCTGCCTTGTTAGCACCATATTTTTTATAATAAGGTACTCCACTACTAAAGCTAGGAATCTTTAGGATCCACACACTTTCATTTGTGCATAGGAATCTCTGATCTATATTTACAGTAGTTTTATCATTTAACAGATGTTTGGACAGTTACAGTCCCCTCTGGGACGGTACTGTGTGGTTTTAAACTACTCCAGAGTTGTTCTATGAATATTTTTCCTCACTCTCTTATAGTCCTGGGGGTCTGTAACAGATGCTAATTGCAGTTTCTTCTTTCTTTTTTGAAAATTTAGTCTTACCCAAATTATTCCACTGCTGCCCTCATCATTATCAAATTGTATCTTACTGATTTTCAAGGTTTCAAGCAGTAGATAAGACCATATTAGCTAGAGCTTATACACACACAGCATAGCTTAGAAGTTTCATATGTGCATATGGAGATGGTGAGAGCATTCAAAAAATAGGGGCTTTTGGCAGAGAACATCCCACACCTCCTGTCCTTTCAGAAATATGCCTTGGAATAATTAGCAGCTCCATCTCAACTTCCCAATTTGCCACAATGCTCTCAGATATTATGTTGCTGCTCCAGAGTTTTCAAAGGGGTTTATCGTGCTGTATGCTGATCTGTTCCCTGAATCAAATGCTTAAGACATTAATAGCATGACCTTGAAGCATATTTAAGCAGTTTATGTTATGTGAAGGTTGCTGACTCGTACAGGTGATGATGCCATATTATGTAATAGTGCCTGTGTTCACCATGCACTGTGTGCACACTGGGGCCATGCCAGAATACCCAGACTCCTTGCTTCAGAGGCAATGGGAATTTTCACAAATGACAGCCATAATAAATGCTCAGGTTGTGCTCCGTCTTTTAGTTCAGCGGAAGCAGAAGGCAAAAACTATTTTGATAAAGTAGCAAATATTCCAATTCCAGAACTTAGGACTCCAGTGAAGAATGGAGAGGCAGACAATGCTATCTATTTATAGTACATTTTGCCTGAATCCCTTCTTTTGTACACAACAGCCATGGTCTTTCATGCAGAACCACTGTAGATGGACAGCTGTGTGTCTAAACATCTGTGATGAACAGAACTCAGATGGGAGCTTAAAAAAAGAGAAAACGGCATCAACATATTCATAAGTTGGTGTGGGAACAATGAAAGCACATATTGTAGGTCTGAAGGAAAAAGGCAGATTCAGCTTGTAAAAAAAAAAAAAAAAACCCCACGAAATTCTCTAAGAAATTCTTTTTGCAGATGTCAGCATAAGCTTTCTGCCTGATTTAGTGTAGCAGTAAACTCCAGAAGGGGACAAAAGAAGTAGCTTTGACCAACCAGGAGTTTCAAGGAAGCACCTATAAATCTGAAAATCAAAATTTGAGCATAACTTGGTCCAGAAGAACTGTAACACCTCAAAAAGAAAATGAAAAAAAAAAAAAAAAAAGAAAAGAAAGTAGAAAAAAGTAAAGAGAATTAGCTCTGCATTGTTTCTGTATAATATGAGAACAAGATCGGACTAAAGCCAAAGGCACATGGGCAATAATCTCAGAACCTTCTAAGGTTCCATCAGTATCTTTACCTGGATTTCCACTTGTGAATAAGACAAGTTTGATGCATTAAAAAATAATTGAAAAAAATAAAATTAGAAATCCTGCATTGCTGACCAGACATCAGCCTGAGCATCAGATTTTGTCATCCTCACTTGTACTTAATTTTCAAGTAGTACTAATGATAGCTGGCAGTAGTGAGAGGATATGACTCGAAGCAGTTTAAGTAGTTTATCAGCATCTCTTTCCTGTAGAGAATGATAATGAAGCATATAGAATGCATCTTTACCTGATTTCAATCCCTATTCTTCATTTAACTGTTTAGTTGTCTTCTATACCTAATTAATTCTTCTTTACATTAAAATGCATTGCCAGGGTAAGATAGAAGCTCTAACCTCCTTCTCTTTCTTCAAAGATGATGAGCAGAACTCTAAGTAAAAATTATGACCCTTGTCTTTCAAGATTCCCTTTCTCTGTTCATAAGCAATTTCCCAGAATACCTAGTGGTATTCCACTAAAGAGAGATTGAAATCCCATTAGAATATAATTCCCCTTATATGTATTTCCTAGAGTCTTCAGTGGGTTTGACATGTGTAAAACTGACAGGATATAGTGGACATATCCTGCACAAGGATACATTTCAAGAATATATTGCATCAAACTGCATATGCCAGTACATTGCACAATTTCTGCTGCATTGGCTATCTGTTCTCTCTGTAGTTTCACATATGTGAGATAAAGTTACAAGTCCCAGAATGGAAAAATCTAAAACTTTCTTACCTGAAAGTTAGGACATAATAATTTTTGCTCTCTAAAACTGCACACTTTTTTCAATAATCAAAAAATCCAAACCCACAGTACACAAGAGTTCTGTCTTATGCATACTCACCAAATGACCTTAAACTTAGTGAAAAAGGTCACAAAATCATTGTGTCCAACCTTTTAACTCAACGTAGATGAAAAAGGAGTATAGGTGGGTTATCACGGAGTGGTAAATCTGAGTTATCTGTGAAAGGACTAATTCTGTGAAATACATTTGTTATTCAAAATTAATGTATAAATTTCTGTGAGTGATTCTTGGCTTGATCACCAGTATGAGAGCAGTCTATTGTAGACAAAATAATGACACTCATATATTGAGCTGCTTTGACGGGATATAGAGGTCACACGTTACGTATCCTGATTCCCTAAGCAGCAATCTCAGCTCCAATGTGAGCTCCAGCATTACATATTCACATCTTCCTGCCTTCTGGGATTGAGACAGTCTTGATCAATAAGAGCTTTTAACTAAGAAATAATAGAGTAGTACTTCGTTTCCAGGGACAGAAAAAGGAAAATCTGGCAAATGACGATAAAGAAGATATGCTGAACAATCATTCATTTATTAGCCACTACTAGGATCTGAAGTCCTTCGTTGTTCCTCATCCCCTTGCCAACTGCTGACACGATTCAAAATTCTCTTAGACTCTTCTGTGAATCTTCAAGGATGGAAAAGTGATTCTGCCTCTAAAATTGCCGCATTATCTTTACTGGAGAGAGATATAGGAGGGGAAACATTCCAAGTCCCATGCTTAGGTAGCCTCCACTATGAAAAGGTCTTTAGTCAGTGCTCCTTCCCATCAGGCTTGGGCTCCAGACAGGATGTCCACTCATCACATTCCTTGGAGGGAGGTCAGCTTCCCTCTTCTCTTTTTTAGAGCAAAGCCGCATCAGCCCTTGCATCAATATGGCGACAAAAGCATATGCCCATTAATATGCCTTATTTCACATTATCCACAGTCATAGCTGAAATGAAATAAAGCTCCAGTGAACTAGAGCTCAGTCTGAAGCACAGGATAGTCTCCATCATACACCACTGAAAGAACTGTGGGATTCCTTATCTTGGAAATTTACAGAATTTGACAGGACAGAACCCCGGACAACCTGATTGACCTTGCTTTAGGCAGGAGATTGTTTGAGGGACCTCCAGAAGTCCTTTGCAACTTAAAATTGCCCATGATTCTTATCTATCCTAATCTTGTGACCAATAGCAAATATTTTTGTTGGGTATTGTATCACCTCAGAAGAATAAACAGAACACTTACTTTTAAGAATTGGAGTCAATAAATACAGAAAATCGATATCTGATTAGCCATTTCAAAACATGCCTGACATAAAGCAAACATAAATGGAAAATAAAAATTAGAAATATGGATGTAACTGAAAACCATGAATACAATATATTTATTTGCCAAACATATGAATAGCAACCCACTCAACATATGAATATATCTAGGCTCAAACTTCTTATTAGGTGACAAAATTATGATAAGCTACCGATCTCTTGCAGCTGCTGGAAACGTGTTTGTGATTCTGGAGTGTATGCACTGAGAAGGGAGTTCAACCAGCAGAAATCAACAAGTATTAACACCCTTGCATAAGACCTTTTTTAGAATACTGTCTACAGATATGTTCAAGAAAGGTAAATTTTAACTAGAATGTATACCAAGAAAGTTTATTAATCTGATGAAGCAAAGGAGAGTTCACTGTTTAAGAAGATAATAGAAAACAAAGTCAAGATAAACTGGTCTAATGACAGGAGAAGGACTATAGTTCTTGTTCATAAGTGTAATGGGATAAACAATAAGAAGGAAAAAACAAAACCCTCAACCTACTCAAGGCAAAGAATGAGAATAAGAATTTATAGCTACAAACCAGGATAAGTAAATTTAATGTGGAAACACTAAGGTTCCTTTCAGCTGGAGAAATTAGTTTTCAAAGTAAATATGCCACAGTACTGGGAGGTGTGTGTGAGGCATAAAAGGAAATTTACCTAATCTCAAGACGGAGTTTGATAACCATCTCAGTGAGATCACATTATGATGTTGCTTTTAATAAGGTCATTGAAATCAACAATCGAAGATGCCACTGACAGTCCTGTGCTCTTCCAGACAGACTGCAGTTGTCAGAGCCAGAAAGAGTCACCTCCTTGCTCAGCTGATTATGAAAGCAAATGTTCTCTAAACATGGAATTTCACTTCAAGACTGGTGGGCAAGGCCATATTTGTACTCCATCTTCCAAACAAGTGAGCAGTAGAACAGGAAAAGCAAGTTAATGAGTATGGAATTGAACACAAGATACCAAAATATAAAGATGCCAGAGCAGGACACTTCCAAGGATTACTAGCATTCATTCTGTCTCTGAAGCACAAATAAAAAATTTCTTTATGATTTCTACACACATCAGGTCCTGTAATAGAAAGTGTGCGTTCCTTTCGCAAAAGACTCTGCTTAGTAAACCCTCTTAATTCCCTACTATATTTACTGTTATGCATACTTTACTGAGATGAATGGAAATGTGGAATTAAAAATTCAAACACTTAAAAAAAGAAATAAAATTTGGATAATATTTTTTCCACTCCTAATTTTTACAATTGTTTTTAAATCATGGATAAAAGCTGAGGTTGTAGGAAGTTATGTCAACATGTCACTTTTCTCCAAGAACAAAGAACATAATTCTGTGCTAAGGACATGCAAATTCTGTGCAAATAAAAATGATACCTGAACAGAAAAATACTTGGACCTTCAGAGAGGAGAATGTGAAGAACTGCCCATAGTGGGTTTTTTTGTTGTTGTTTGGGGTATTGGGTTTTTTCGTTTGTTTAGTTGGTTTGGTTTTGGATATGCAGTAGTCCATCTATCTGAAATTAAGTGAGAAAAGTACAATAATTTGTAATTTTGCTTTCATATTCCTAACTTCTCAGTTGTGATGAAGGAAGAGGAGTCCAGACAGTGAGGTATAGATTTATATGTAGATCCTTCAAAGCTTAGCTTGTTTGTGACAGGCAAAGGAAGTTCAGTTTGCCCTGCTCTATAATAAAAAAAATGAAGACACCTGTGCAACAACATTTTAGAGTAGTGAAAGAGCCATAAGATCTTGCAAAAAATAAACTGTGTACCATGACTGCTAGATTCTAATACAACAGATGCAAATACAGTTGTTTAGGGAGGATGTTCTACTCATATATTTCAGCAGGGTTCATTTAATCTAACACTGACCATTTTAATCAAGCTGCATTACTGTAGCTTCTCTTTACAGGTAATGCACTTTCAAGAGCACAGGTCATGCAATGTATTTTAGGTACTTAAAGTGGGGTCAAATGAAATATTGCACTAGAACACCAATTATTCTACCATGGCTACAGAGTTTAGAGTGCTAGCTTAAATGTAGATGTCAAGATTTGGTTAAGCGAATCCCTTAGTGTCTTAAGCTTCTCATGAAGTAATAAATGAATGCTACTATCCCAAAGAATCACTTTGAAGCCTACAGTCTTTCATCCAATATTTGCCTTCACAAACTGCTCACCACCCTAGAAGCTCAGTGGGCTGATTTGTTCTTGATAAACCCATGGCAAAATTGATGTTGATTCTGCCACATAATTTAAGTGTAATTTTTGCAGTTAAATGAGTTAAACTTTGCCTAGGAGTAGAAACTGAGACATGACAGGTGTCAGGAGAAAGGTCCACAGACAGCACATCATCATACAAGAAAAGCCAATAACAGTGATTGCTAGATCTGAAATGGATTTCTACTAACTAGAAAATAAAGGGTAATAAAGTATCGGTTGTTAAAACTACTTGTAACTTTGATATATGAAGAGAAAGCCTGAAACATAATGAATCAAAGATCTATTTCTCTTGATCTGAAGGACAATTCAAAAAATTAAGTGTTGGCACATAGTACGCAGCAAACAGTTTAGACAAGTCTTCAGGTTCAAATGACCACCTTGGTTCTCATGACGCTCCAAAATTACTGATTGTCAGACTTTTACTATTATTATTTTACTATTGGTCCCAAATACTAATGTAAATACTCAATGAGCCTTAAATATTGAATAATAGATAGTAATACTTCTGGCTAAATAGCCATTTTGTTCAGTGATTACATTCAGTTTCCCCAGTTGGTAATTATTGATTACAGGATATAGCCATTTGTTTCTGCTAACCACTCTGCCCTTATAAGTGTAAACATCAAGGACAGGGCTTGCTCTCCTCTATTTTACATGGCACTGGGTTGCTATGCATGTTGTACAAAGATCCATGACACAGTAGTGATATACCGTATGTTGCAAGATAAACGATTCACACTCATCAAGTTTTAACACTTGGGATCCTTTCTCCTTCCTGCAGGCTCTTTTCGCATGGCTACCAGATCTGCCATGAATACCTTAATAACTGAGTAATAATTTTACAGAACTGATTATGTTTTGTAGCAATTATGTTTTTGTCATCTTGATGTACTTTCAAACAATAACTGATAAGTGCTCTTACAAATTTCTCTGAGTCATAAGGAACCCCTTGTTACCAAAGAAGAAGAAATAGCAAGAAAAAAATGTGCAGAAGTCTACTGGACATATTGCAGAATTTGTCTTATTTTAATGGTTTTCTATAAGGAATAAAAAGTCACTCAGTTGTGGTTTCCTGTGGATAACTAATTCAGTTCCATGTGTCTAGTCATATGTTCAGAAAAACTTCATCCTGAAGCAACAATAGACTGCTATCAGTGGCACAAAAGCATTCTCCTTATTTCAGTCACCTTTTTATTTCCATATATTTTAAAATATAGAAACACAGACCTGTAGTCTCCACCATGGTACTTTCAATAAGGGTTGTTTTGGTATAGAAGCAAAAGGTGTGGGCCCAGGGAGGCTGGTACAGACTACTCACAGTCTCACAGTGATGAGATCAGGCTTTCCGAAAGCTGAAGGCACCGACTGAAAAACATATACACAAAAAAGTTATGGTTTGTTTCGATTATAGTTTAGGTTGAAAAGTAATCCTGTAACTTTTCATCTCTCAGTTTCTTATATGACCCTGATTTTGTCCAGAAAGTGTCACTGTCCTTCAGTTAAAGATGCTCTCTAGCCAAGATGACATGAGATCTTTGTGTTCTTTCCATATTCTACTACTTATTCTTTGGGTAATTTTGTCCTTTTTTTGCACCTTCTGTCTCTTCTCTTTAGTGTGTCTGAATTGCTTTGAATTTCTAGCATGAAAGAATACTATATTTCAGTTAAAATTATTTTCTGTGTATCATTTTTGTTATGAAGCACAGTTTTACCGATGCAGAATAAAGTGAAAATTGTACGTATGCTTTCTTGTTCTTGACATGCAAAACCTATTCCTCAAGCACAACAGTAATATGCTTAATAAAATGGTTATCTTTCATTTATGTTGAGTGATAGATAACCTGGTAAAAGTTTTCCATAAATAATACATTAAAAAATCATAACACATAACATCTCATTAAATGATGTTTCTAATTTTATGCCTATCTGAAATAGCATGCTGTCTCATTTTAAATCTCTCAGTACATACAAAGTGAAAAGCTTCTTAAAGGTTGGGGTTTTTTTAACTATCATCCAACCTGCTTCAGAGTTCTACAGTGGCAGAAAAACAGTTATATTTCAATTAACTATAAAAGGTGGCTGATGATAATTTATAATCTTTAACAAATGCAAACATTTTAAACTATTGAAAATTATTTTTTTCTTTAACCTAGCTAAGATTAATATTTTTCCTAACAATATTTTTCCTAACACAAAATTACATTTTATATTTCTAGTACTGATATTGGTTAGTTCTTATTATTCATAGCTATTTGGTTAATATGTGCAGTATGTTTATGTGTCCACATATTTCCCTGAAATGAGGAAAATGAAACCTCTTGCTGAAGAGTCCACAAGTGAACTTGTCATGACTGACCACAATCATTTAAACAAGTGGAGTGGTGATTATTTATATCAGACAAAGTTCTACCTCACTTTCCTAACAGAACTGTAATTCAGCTGACTTTTTATAACAAAATATTATAACCCCAGATGTCTGCTTCACTACCAACTGAAACAACTCTTGCAGTATTTTCTTCAGAAAGGCATGAGTTGCTTTCTTGTCCGGAGGGGTTTCAGCACCACTGTGGGTGCAGGTGCCTCTCCCACCTCCTATGTGCATACCAGTGTTCTTAATCTTCACCTTTGACCATTGGCCACATGCTGTTACACACCTGTCTTCTGTACAACATGGCCAGGACATCATCCTTTTTTAAGTAGGATCTCATTAACATTAATTTTGATTACAGTCACACTATTCTCTCTGGCCTTAGACACTGCCCTACTCATATCAATCCAGACTGTTGCTGTAAGAGTCACTCTGCCAGATTCATTAGTGCCAGTTTACCCTTGCCTTTGCATCCTTCCTTGGGCTCGTCGTTGACTATTGCATTAAATGTAAATTTACAGTCTCAGAACGCTTTACTGACTATCTTGGGCTACTTTTTGATTTTTATTCATTACTGCTAAGAGACAAGAGTTGGTAAATCTCTGATGCAAGCATCCATTCTCTCATTTGTTAAATTTCAGTGCAGGCACTGATGTGTTTTTGTCTAAGAAGTTGTACATTTAGACTAAAGAAGTTTTCTCTGGAAAAATATTAGAACTGATTCACTATTCAAGTTCCAATTTGTCATAAAGTCATCTGCACTGCAACTTAGAAATCTTGATTTTTTCACTAGGTCTACTACCTATCACAATAACTAGTGTTGTCTGACTGCTTCCTTGCACTTGGTTATTTGTTTGAATCTATATCTATTGTCCTTCATGTCTCCAGAGTGAGGGTGGTCTTTGCAATCTTTGCACGCTACTTGGTGCTGTAGAGTTCTGGTTCCTTTGGCACTGTGTGAGTGCAAACAATAAGCAACAGCAACGTTGTAACATTTCCAGAGGTCAGGTCTAAACCATCAGCAGCTTCATGGCACACTGCACCCTGTAGTTGTAGTACTCCAAATGTCAGGATTACAGACCTGGAAGCTCTTTAGCATTCATGGATCCCACAGCTTGGATCCAGTCTGTAGAACACAGCCCTCCTGTGCTTACTGAAGATTAACTCTTGCCATAACTGAAATGCAGAATGCAACACACTTTCCCACCCCGCCCCCTCCACACCTCCAGTTCCACACCCCACGCCCCCCAAAATCCAAACCCAAACCCCAAACAAACAACAAACCTCTCCACAAATTAGAAATAGATCAGCACACTGAACTCTCTTTCATGTATTGCTTAAATAGTTCCTGATCAGTACGGTGCAAGCTATATGTGCACAGCCATTTTTTTTCTTTTAAGGAGAATTTTATTTCCCCTGAAATAGACTTGAGTCACAAATTTATAATCACACAGTTTTGAACTACTTAACATAAAATTTTAATAAAAACCACAGCATTTGTAAAGTGTGTCAGCTTGAAAATAAAGCTAGGTGTTTCAATAACACCCAAGTGCCCTATTTAACGTTTTTGGAATAGAACGTTTATTTCAAAATTTCTTTCCAAATTAAAATTGCTTTTAGAGAAAATAATTAATAAGGAAATCAAAATGAAATATTTAAATTGCATTCAACAAAATAATTTGGCCCAAAGCATTATGAGAAAAATTTCATCATTTTGTGAGAAAAAAATCTGGGTTTGTTAGTACTTTATTCCTCTGCAGGATAGAAAGGATTTTCTTTTTCTCCTTTTTGTAACAGAATTTCCAAGACAGGTTTCCAGACTCTCATCTAAGCCCTCGTATTTTTCCCTTTTCCTGTACTAACATATTTTATGTAAAACACAATGAGCTGGATAGATCTCCCTCAGAGGTAATATTAGCCTCATCCAACAATCACAAAACATTCATTCTTTATTAAGATTGATATGGCTATATTGGGAATATTTTTTATTTTGGGGGGAAGGAACTGGAGGAAGCGAGCAGTTCATCAGCCAAAATAGAAAAAAAAAAAAAAGATATTCAATCTAGATTCAACACAGAATTTTGATTTTTTTCTTGCACCAAAACCAGAGGAAACAACTCAGAAATATTTTGTTGATATTTCTTCCTATTCAAAATCAGACTATTCACCTGGGCACTTGTACATAAAAACTGAAGGAATGAAGAAATTATTTCTTGCAAAAATTGCTAGAAGACACATTTTTGCTATTAGCTAATAATTCCAACTAATTTAATGCACCTCCATACTTTAACAATATAATTCAGATTCCCTCTTCTACTTGAAGCTTTGGAAAGGTTCAGCTCCTGGGAGAAGGTATACAAACAAGGCAATAGAATTTTCTAGGATAAGGTGATAACAGCATAGGCTAATAAGAAGCTGCCGAACCGGTCAGGAGAACCCCCCATGCTTTCACTGATTATCTCGGCAAAGAGACCTGGTTAAAAAGAGCTTCCTCCTCTTATTGGCTTAGGAAAATATAACCCTCCCTTCTCCACATACACTGTCCAAGACTCTTCTGCACATATGAAACTATTTTTTTTTTTTTGTCCCCGAGAATTTACTATCTAGGTAAAAAAGAGATAAAGAAACAAGTCATATGCTTTACAAGTTACTGAGTGAACTTTCTCCATTGCAAGATTATTTTCTGCATAGACACTCCCCCTCCAGCAATTAGGAACTCCACATCCTCAGTTTGATGTGTTCAATATTCAGCATTAAATCTCTCATCTTGATATCCCCTCTGGTAGCATGATATAGTGGTACAAAATTACTGCAATGTCTGTGAACTGTAGTGGATTTGAATCTTCTGGAATATACTTCCTGATTGAACTATAAGTGAAGAGCAGCTAAGGAGAGATTAATTAACTCTTAATTTCCTAACTAGGAAGATGTATAATGTGAAGCTAAATATTTTATATAGAGAAATACAGGCCAGGTGTTCTTCTTCATCTTCCAAAAAGCAAATATAAATCTCTACCTGTCTTCCTAGGGAACCGTTTTCAAAGAAAAACCAGATATGTAAGATAGAGATTTTAATCTTGAACCAGTTGTGGAAATTCATTGTAGGTTGCTTGATTCAATTGTATTTATATGTGTGGCAAAATACACAAAGAAGCTACCACTAGAAATTATGTAGGAAACACGAAGACTGTAACTGCCAGGAAAGAATTATTCTGTATTACAGGTAAGTGAACACTCCCACTTCTCTTCCTATAATTTTCTGATACTTTCCTTTCAATCCTATTCACACTGTAACTTTATTTCTTAATTAATGTTGAATTCAAGCCTTTTAAATATCAAGGTCTGCTTTCATATCACAGCAGACTCTTTTGCCCGTATTTTTGGACCTTTATGCAAGACCCTGAAGAAGCATTAACTTCAAGCCATTATTAGATGTGATAGATCAATTAGATTCAAGAACTAAGAAGTTAAACTGGATGGCCTTCACCCAAGATCTCTGAAGTAACTCAGACGTGAACTTACAGGACTCTTGGCCAAGATCTGTAAACTGCATCACAAAACGCCACTGTGGCAGAAGCCTGGCAGATTGCCAGTGCAACTCCCATCTCAAAAAAAGTCTCAAGAAGTGATCCCAGGAAAAGCAGGCTTCCATCTCCAGTAAAAAATAAAAGCCTCTTTTCTGTAAAGAGAATCCTACCTCACTGCTGTACTTCACTTCTGTGACAATGTCAATAGACGTGGATATGCTTACATTTTTAAACATGTCTTAGACATGAAAGATTATTAAGGAAATTAAATTGTGGTAAAACAGGTAGAGAGGGTCTTTTATGGACTAAAAGCCAATTAAAGAATAGGAAGAAAGTGTCCTATCATAGACCTTCATAAACAAAATGTTCTTCAGTTTTCTAGATGGAAAACAATAGGGTGGTCTGCCATCAACTGGTGCTCGGGCAGTTTTGTTCCAATACAGCCATCAGTGATTTAGCAAAACGAATGAACACTGAAATCTCCAACTCTGCAGACGATATAATTTTTTTGAGTAGTCAATTGCTGTGCAAATTATGAGGACCTACAGAGGGTTCCTACAAAAATAAGAGGCCACAAGGGTGGCATTTGTGCTTTAGTGAAAAAATAAAAGGTAATGCAACCACTGAAAATCTAAGAAGCCTACATGATCCTGCATTCAGAATTGGTGGTTACAGCTCAGGACAGCCATCTTGGACTCGCCATAAACATTTCTCTGAAAGCATTGGCACAATGTGCAACAGAAGCCAAAGCAGCTGAGAATGTGAATTCAGCAGTAAATAGATTATATATGGCTTTTTACTTTCTTTAGGTAAAAAAATAGTTAACTGACATACCTGACAAAAATGAGGAAATTGATTTCAAGGATAATGAAAAACAATTGCAACATTTTGGGATTTAGGTTTTCTTGTTGTTTTGTATAGCTGATTTTTCTCATTTCATTTTGAGATTTATTTAATATTTAGAGCGATTTCTTTATCAAGAAAACCCTCTTTTATCTCCCCTATGTTATGTATTCAGGAATATAGGCATGTGTAGAAAAAGAACTCAACACTTTAAAGAATCCTAAAGCGAAATGAAGCTAAAAAGCTTCTTATACCCACAGATAAAGTAGAATCCTGAAGAATTTCAACTCCATTCATAAATTGAAAAATTAAACAACAAAGACTGTTGTACTGCCCTTCCATACAGATCAGTGGCAATTCTGGTGGAATGGTAAGGAAGCTCAGAGGGGCTTTCAAAGCAGAAAGCACAACAGTAATGGGGCACTGCGTTTACTCTATGGTTAAGGGTCATATCAAGGCACAACAAAATTTAAACAACACAATTGGAATGGTAGACAAAGAATCCACAGCAGAAGCCATATTTTATTTAGTCATGAAAGAAGACCTGGCTCAAAAATTAGCATAAAACTGTTATGTAAAAGAGTGAGCATTACAAACTCAATAAATGTAAATTCAAAAATTACAATTAAAATTTATTACAATGGTATTTAATGACAAACATGAGGCCAACATAAAAATTAGAGAATTCATTGAAAAAGGAGCAGCTGGAATTAAAATACAGAATATCAATGGTTTAAAGACATAATGTTACAATAAATAAAAATGAGTATGATCTGTTAAAATGAATGAAAAGAGCTTTGCATGAATCCACACTCAAACACAAAGAGAAAAAAAAACAAAAACAAGCCCACAACTAAAAACTATCATAAGCAAATAATACATATTTATAAACAATAGTCTAATTATAGAATTATCAAATGGTAAGAAAAACTTTTTATTAAGTTATTCAAAAAATTATTCAGTTTTTCAATTATTCAAAAATGGAAGCAGTTGCCAAATAAAAAAAGTGATGAAGTCTAGAAAGCTGAGTTAAAATTTAAGACCAGCAGAAAAGACTCTGTTAAATAGTTTCTTAAACCCCTAAAACTAGTAATAAGAACTTTTCAAATAGTTACAGGAAGAAAATTTTTATTAAAATTATCTTGGTACAAGAGAAATTAAAAGGGGCAACTGAAGCATAATTTTTGAAAAGGAGTTTGGGAAAAGAAAAGAAAAGAAAAGAAAAAAGAAAAGAAAAGAAAAGAAAAGAAAAGAAAAGAAAAGAAAAGAAAAGAAAAGAAAAGAAAAGAAAAGAAAAGAAAAGAAAAGAAAAGAAAAGAAAAGAAAAGAAAAGAAAAGAAAAGAAAAGAAAAGAAAAGAAAAGAAAAGAAAAGAAAAGAAAAGAAAAGAAAAGAAAAGAAAAGAAAAGAAAAGAAAAGAAAAGAAAAGAAAAGAAAAGAAAATAATGCCTCTCAGAACCTATTTGGGGTCCTGAGGATGACAGTGAAAATGTGCAGAAGCTGTGTATGTTTGTTGCACTACAGCAATCTCTGCTTCCCCAAATTTCAGTGTAGAAGAAATTTTTAGGATTATCACTAGGTGCTTGACATGTTTTTGTAGTTCTTGACTTCCTTCACCAGCCACCGCCAGCAACAGGACATGAAGCTAGAGACCTCTGTTCTGAGCCAGTACAGCAATTCCTATGTTTGCTTGTGACTGATCTTTCTTGCTGTCTCTACCAGAGCAAATTTGTGATCATGGTTGGCCGTAGCTCAATCCTTGCCCTCCCACATGAGTATAAACAATGTCATCTGCACTGATATCTGCAGCAGACAACCCTCAGGGGCTGTGTGCAATCTCTGCTGGTACCCCCTGAAGCGATTCCCATTCTCTACGGCATTGTCAGCCACTGATAGCACCCAAACAGGGTCCAGAAAGTTGTCAAGTAACTCTTCGCTGCATCTAGTTTCACTTGCCAGAAGCCATCTCTGGCATCCATGACTGAAAAGACTATTGTGTTCGCTTGATTTGGCAATATTTCAGTGACTGTTGGCAGGGAACAGTATAAGCACTTTAGTATGCTATTGAGGTCTTTTGGATTGATGCAGATCATCAGTTTGCCTGTCTTTCTAACTGCCACCATACTGCTGATCCAGTCAATTGGCCTTGCAACTTTTTTCAGCCACCTTGTTCCATGACAGTTTTAACTTTCACCTTGAGCTCTGCTTCAAGAGTGTCAGTACTAGCATTTTTTATATAGCTGATGCCCCATCATCTTAACCTTGCAGACCTTAAAAGCACTCATTATCCACAAACCTGATCCCTTGACCAGAGACTATCTTTTAATAGTCCGAGAAGTAATATCTCAGATATGCTTCCCCCCCTTCAGTTTGCTCTGTGATGCTTTGACTTTGCAATAAACACTCCCATGTCCAAGCGAATGAGTTTTACACCAGGCAGTGGATTTCTGCATCCATTCTACTGTGAGAAAGATCAGAACCTAATCCTTATTTACATGTGAGCATTTCAGCCTAAAAGAATACATTTAATTCGATCCCACTGTGAGAAAAATTTCCATATTGTTTTATTTTTTACTAAATCTGCATAGTTTACCCAGTTTCACCATGGAATCACATTCCATTTAGGGAAGGTTTTCCTTTGCCAGTTGCTTGTCATTTCTCATATTCAGTTTCTGAACCACATTATTTTCTTCTTAGTGCCATTGCACTTACATGCTATATATTATTCAGACCAGCTTCATCACAGGTGCTCACTTTTATCTTTTCAAGCACTTATGCAAATTAAATCACCAGTGCAATTTAGACTCTCTTCGCTTGCATGTACGTGGTCCAAAATCTGTCTCATCCAAGCTCCAACTACACACAGGGTGACACCACAACCTTGTTCTTAAGCAGGACTTTTAACAACTAGACCTCCCAGTTCTGTAACAAAAGAGGTCAATATCATTATCACAGTTTTATAAGGGTGCTGTGCAGGGGTGAAGTGACTTGCTCAAGGTCATCTGACAGCTTGGTGAGAGCAGAACTTAGGCCTTGCGAGTTCCAGTCTAGTGCTTTATCCAGCAAGAAACCCTGACTGTGCTGAAGTCTGAGGTCTCCCTGTCCTTGGCCTGTTCTATTAAAACGCTGCACTGGCATTCATATAAACCATTTACCAAGGGTAACATCCATTTGTTCTGCATCAAAAAGCAAGAGAGATTGACACGTACATAATCTTTTCCTATATGTGATGGATTGATCCTTGACTTAGGATCATTTCAGTTGCCTCTTTGTAGTTTGTAGTCTCTCCATTACAACAGGAATTTCCCAGGCTTCCTATGCAAGATGAGAATGGAAAGCTGTTAAACAACCATTTCTCCTGTTCTTCCTGAGGAAACTTTTTACTGCCAATCCAAATTTGCAACACCTGCAGTGTTGAAAATGAAGGCTTAAAGGCGATCACTGTATATTTGTTTGTCATATGGTGGTTTAAAAACACAAAAATCCACACAACGTTTCTTTAAACATTTTCCAGACAAGTTTTTGGGTTTTTGTGGTGTTTTTTGTTGGCTTTTTTTTTTTTTTTTTTAAATATCAACATGGCTAAGCGCAGTGCATAATCCTCATACACAGGTTTACCTGGAATTTTTGTGGCATATTGAGACAACCATGTCTGAGGGAAATTTCTTTTTACTTTCATAGGAGGAAAGTACGTTTGTGCCCACTGATGGCTTCTTGGTAGAATTTCAGGACCATGAAATAGGCCTTCTTTGTACTGACAAACCTGAATAATAATTTGCATTTGGAATATAGTGTTCTAACAGCAACCTTTCATTGGTACATGCTGCTTGCGTGTGACAAGACCTTTACTGAAATACTGAGGAGGGGATGGTTCCTGACTGTGGGCAGTGTACAAAAGCTCAGCCTGATTCACATACTGCTTCTCTCATTCAGGTGATGCCTGAAGTAGCAAAGAGATGGTCCTGCTATCTAAAGAGATGATCATGTCAGTTTGCAGTATGCCCACTTACAGGCACACTGATTTCTAGTGTTCCTAGTCAGGGTTGGCCTTTGGAAGATTTAAACCCAGGCCAGAAGGAAAGACTCATTATTGATGAGGTCCCATACAACAGAAGCCTCAAAGTTTGCTGCCAACCCTGCTCTGGAGTTGAGGAAGAAGTTGTCTGATCTTGTGCAAGCAGATGACGAGCTACAAGGCACACGCAAAGCTTTTCCTGAGGTGAGAAGGAGCAGCACTGCTGCACAGCACACAGACCTCAGCAGAATTCATACCCCAACACAGACCACAGCATGCCACCTATGTACATGTACGGAAACTGATTAATGGGCTGTCACTTTATTTGTTGACTGCTGAATTATTTATACTTATAAAGTGTTTAATAATTTAGAGCTGATATCTTAACAAATTACAGCTGAAAGTGACAAGGGGAAGGTGGCACAAGTCTCACTTGAGATCAATGCCCTTGTTCTCAGGGCACTTTGGAACACGATTTCTGCTGACTGTCATCAGCAAAAAAGGAAGGGGGAAGTATGTTGATTTGGTATTACGTGTTAAATAGAGAGAACTGCATATTTCAGTAATCAAAGGAAAAAAGTTGCTTTAAACCAAAAAGAACATGAAATTACTCTGAAGAAATCTACATTTCCATATGAAATGAAAATCATTGTCTTAAAAAAAAAAGACTAAATAAAAGCTAATTACAGTGTTTGTTTTTAAAATTTTGTCTCAAAGCATTTTATCCATCTTTTCTTGCCACAAAGGATTTGGATACATATTGATTTTGACCTGCATGCCACATCTTTACAGAAAAGCAAAGTCATCTTAATACGAAGAGGTTATTTTTTACTGTATCAGGATGGAAACAAAATTACCATCTACTGGCTTTATGTGAGTTAAACTTAGAGAGTGCAGGAGAAAGAGAAACATAAATTCTGATTTTTAACAAAATCCTAACACTAAAAAACAGAAAGGCTGGCTGAGTCAAACTAGCTGAAGACAAAATTCCGGTAAAAATCCTCTATATAATTAAATAACATTTCACTCCAGGATGTTTTTTTTATTCACAGACATTTTTATAGAAGAAAAAGTACTTCAATGTAAATATCCAAAATAGTAAATTCCATTCTCTAAGCAGGAATTTCCTGGGTATTAACCCACTCTATTTCCTTTAAATACCACAAGAATGCAGTGTCTATTAGAATGATATTTTGGTGAAACACAAATTCTTAACAAAGGCACGAGGCTCCTGTGGCAGAAATTATACTATCATTGCTGCAGACAAATACATTTTTCAGGGTAAGCTCTCCAGTGATAAGCACAGTTTCATCTTGTAACCCCAATTCTACAATGTCCACAATAGAAAAACAAGCTGCGCTTTTCTTTAGCCACTGCTGAATTCCACTAGCTCCGTATAGCCACATGCAACATACTGTTCACCAGTGCAAGACTGACCTCTGCTTGTATTCGCCTTGCTTCAAGCAAGCACCATATGTCTTTCCACCACAGTAGCACAGGCACTGTGGCCTTGAACAGTGTAAATCACATCCATCTCTATCCTCCACCCCCCACCCCCCTCCC
>NW_010264866.1:65266-157776 GCF_000690775.1 Eurypyga helias | reverse complement strand
CCTGGCTGAACCCAGCACACAGACATCTTTGGCCCTGGCTGCCTAGTCAAAGACTAACTGCTAAAGCAGACTTACTTCGGGTTCACTGCAGATTGGAATTTGGCTTATTTATTCCAATACCTAGTTCATCTGGGAATAGAAAGGAGGAACTTTTAAAAAATTACTACTTTTTAAATGTAGCCTGGTATTTAAGCTCCTTCATGAAACTTTGATTGGCAGAATTAAAAAACAGAGAAAAAGCAAAATAGATAAAATTTTTGGTAAGCATGTAAGTTGTTCAAGTCAGTATCTCAGTGGACAGTTATACAAGCTCTTTCATATGAATATTAATTTACTTAAACTGTAGTGAAACACTTCTTTTGATATTTGTGACAATTCTTTAAAAAAAATTACATCTGTGGGGTTTTTTTCCTTCTAAAATATTGCCAGTGGCCAAAAATACACAAGCCTTAAGAGAAATGCCTGACTTAAATAAAACCAGACTAACAATCTGTGTGTTATTAGGAAAGCTTTGTGAGTACAGTTGCAGTTAAGTACTGTACATTGCTGGTCACAGGGCAATGCAGTAGGGCCTGACTGTCCAGAGACTAGAAATAAAACCAGACTAACAATCTGTGTGTTATTAGGAAAGCTTTGTGAGTACAGTTGCAGTTAAGTACTGTACATTGCTGGTCACAGGGCAATGCAGGAGGGCCTGACTGTCCAGAGACTAGAAAGCAAATAGCCTTAGCTACTCCTCTCCTAATATACAATGCACAGCCCAACACTCTACAGTTGTGTGTAGCTAGTTGGCCACCTAGCTAGTTTATCTCACACACAAATATGCAGTCCTGGGTATCCATAGAACAGGTGTTTTGCTCTTGTCCTGCCTATAATTTCCTGGCTTGCAACTTTTTGAGCTGGGTACCAGATGTGTGGTGTTCAAACCATGCTTGGTCTTGCTCACTTCAAGTTCTTGCTTTCATTCCTCTGACAAATTCTGCAATTTCTAGGCCAATATAGGGCCCTGTCAATGTTTTCATAACTTCCCAGTTCTCGCTTATATTTGTTTAGAGTCAAGTAGGTATAAGCCAAGAATGAGAGTCAGTTGATCTGTTGGTTGTATCATATGACTGTGTTCTGCTGTATTGGCTCAGTTAGGGGTTTGGAAACACTTTACTGAGATGCAATCGATACTCTTAAAGTGTGTTTCAAACAGACCTACCTGCTCTCTAGTTTGCAATTACATGAACTGTTCCTCTTTCCATTTTTTGATTACAAAAAAGAATTTAAGCAGCTATTTCAAGAGAAAAGGAGCACATATTAGAAAAGCATTGGGAAAATAGTGTGTGTGCATATATTTATGTGTATGTGCATAATCTTCCTCTCAACAAATGTTACATCAAGATTCTAAAAAGTAATGATGTTTGATCCAAAACTATTTTCTTTCAAGGTTTCCATTACCTATATTTGACTTCTGATGGTGCTTTCTGTGAATGGTCAGCTCTAGGTTTCACTAAAAATCTGTCTGCTAAAAAACTATTCCCACTAAATAAAAATTCTTATTTTCTTACTGAAATGATTTGCTTTATATGTTTGCTACAGCTTTAGAGACATAGTATTCAGAAACATAGTTAAAGCCTTGACAAAGCTGACAAATCTTGCAAAAGGTCTAGAAACAGTTCTGTTGGTAGACCTAGGCCCAGGTATAGTCTTTTGCAGCAGCGCTGGGAGAGCTTTTAGAGTGCCTGGTTTTAATTAAACTCTTGGAAGTTTTGAAGAGCACTCCGATTTCCATCTGTTTCAACTTGTGAGGAAATCACAAGTTCATTTCCAAGATGGTTGCCCTCTTGGCATCCATGGAGGACATGACAGCAATTAACCATCCCTATAATTCTGTTCAGTATCCTTCTGATTCATTCTCTAGACTGGATGCTATCATCTATGCAGTGTAGTTAGATGCTATGTAACAAACAGCTCCACTGGCTTCACTTCTTGCTGTCTGTGGATGAAGACTTAGAAAGTAACATCAGGACTATGCATTTGGCCATCTCAGGATAGCTTCAGTGAATTAATGGAGAAAGTTGGAATTATTTGTGGATGTATGCAGAGAAAATCTTCTATGTACTCTCTAGTTTACTGTTAATTGAAGGTAATTCTGTCACCATATGGATAACCTTTTGTCAGTGTATAGATATTTAACAAGCTCTCATTTCAAACTTTGGACATCTTACCACAAACTGAAATTCTCTGATTAAATGTGTAACTGTTTAATGTGTGGTTGTTCAATTTGTTCTTGCAAACATCCACAGTGATAAAATGTCCTTCACAGTTAATATTTGAATAGTGGTGCTTTCCCTCCAGAAAAAAACCCCAAGATCATCAACCTGAAATTACTTTTAAGTGTTGCTTTTCTCATAAATAGAGCAAGTCTGGGAGGAAAAAAGGGGACGCCAACACTCATAATAATTGAACTGGATATTAGAGATTAACTTAGTTTTTTACAATAGAAGCAATGCTATTTCACTGTGTTGTGTAAGTGGCTCTTCCAAAGAACTGGCTTACAACTGTGTCTGTTCCCCCATCCCCTGTTGTCAAAACGATAACATGAAATACA
Source organism: Eurypyga helias (assembly GCF_000690775.1). NCBI lineage: Eukaryota > Metazoa > Chordata > Aves > Eurypygiformes > Eurypygidae > Eurypyga > Eurypyga helias. The sequence continues at coordinate 155,180 of NW_010264866.1, read as the reverse complement.
GCTGAATGACCTGATTTCTTAGGACAAGCTGACCTGTTTCATTGTTCAATCTTTAGCCATAAGCTTCAAGTGCCAGTCCTCTGGGGTTCTTTTTGGAAATATGTAGAAACCATATTCTATAGATGCAGTCAATGGAAGAAGAAGAAACATCACTGAATTTCAGTGTTATTAATTTAGTCCTAAAGAATAAAAGGATTCCAAGCCTTGTAGTGTTCTTTGCTCTATTCCGCACAGGAAGAAATCTTTACTTTTAGGAAAAAAAATTGGGACAAATCTTCTGCTGGTATAGATTGCCTACTAGCACATTCTGGTTCTGAGATACTTATAACTTAAAAATAACAGGAAAAAGAAAAACAAAACCCCATAGTATGACATGACCTGGAAACTCAAAGCTGAAGATAATATCATTTGAAGAAGTCTGTGACAGAAAATATTTTGCTAAAGCTCTTTTTACACTAAAATGTGGCTTTCTACAAATGCCCTTTAAGAGCCCAATATTAGTATAAAACCTGGATTCATGATTATATTTTCTACCAAGAATACATTGATTATAATATTCAGGAAGAGCTTTGCAAGTCAGGGATATGGGAAGCACAAGGAACATTTAAAACCAGCAAATGATATTTTGGTTTCATGTGCTTTCTCTATTCAGATTCTTGTTAAATCTGTTGCCTTGCAGAACTCTGGTCACTCCCTCTAAGAGACATTTCTGATTTTATCATACCAGATTTTTTAAAAAATGCATTTAGATTTTTCTGTCAGATGGATGAAGATGGTGACAATGTTGTGATGTATAATCAAATTAAATTATTGCGGTAAGTCAGAAACATATAACAATACTTTTTCACTACAGATTTGCAATAAGGTACAAAGTTGAGCATCATGCAACTCCTGTTGAGTCACATACCTTTATTAATCTTTGAATCTTTGCTACTGTTTATATTCGCAGTCTTATTTGTGCACTTAGATTTAGGGGATGCAAAACCACTCCTCGCACATACAGCTCAGTTAATTCATTTGGAAGAAGAAAATGCCTTCAACTTTTTCATTTTCAAAAATGCAGTATCATTTCTCACCCGAGGTACTAAATTACAAAATACCAGAACTAATCATATTGTTTTAATTTCTTTGATGGCATAATCATATAATTTTTGGAGTCTGTTTGCTTTAGGTTGTATCTTGGATCTGGGCCCAGGTGTTAACTCATGCCTTGTGAACATGGTTATGAGGAGAGTACACTGACAGTTAATCCTACCTCCTTATTCCATAATATTTTTATTATCACTTTGTTGAATGGATTCACTTCCTTAACAGAGGGAATTCTTAAACTTTTAGAACAGCAAAACTGGAAAATTACACAGGACTGATTTTCAGTGTCCCTAAATAGAAATTTAGAAAATCATGTAATTTTTTTTCCACAGAAAACAGGTGCAACACTAGCAGACTGTTGTTCACGATATCTTCTGCCAAAATATTTTGTATTGTTCAGTGAGTTCTAATTCTGGACTTCTGCTATTCCTATTGAGGTTAATATGTGCTAGTCGCTTCTGAGTGTTAGAGGTACTGACATTTTAGCCCTGGTGAGGTCACAGTCAGCATCACTCTAAGCTGAAAAATAACCCTGTGGGCTTGTTCAACTTTCTAGTAAGCTACCTGAGTCAAAATTTGAACCGTCCTGTGGTATTTATGGTACTTAGCTGCCCTCATAGTTGCGCTGACTACCTGCTAACAGTGCAGTAATTGCAATGTAATATGTCACCAAATTAGAAGTCTGCAGATCATGTTCTCTCACGTCCAGAGAATGATCAAGTATCACCCTCTGTTATACTGCATGGCTCCTTCAAAAGACTAATTCTCCTCTTACATGTATGTTTTACATGTTTTCCAGTTGGCTGAACTGTGCAAGATCTTGCACTGGATGTGATTTTTTGGAAAGTTGCATCCAGACAATCAGTAAATGCCTCAGTTTTGTTTTGTTTTTGGGGTTTTTTTGTTTGTTTTGTTTTCTTTTGTTTTGTTTTTAATAAGTGAGAAATGAAGAAAGCATTGGAAATGTGGGGCACAGGAAACTTTTCTTATTATCTGATCAGCAGACCCTAAATCACCCCAGGCCTGGGTGAAGCTGTAAAAATACAAACCAACTGATGGCACCCACTTAACAGCTTTCAGCATAATACCTGCCTGCAAGTAGTACTATTTCCATTCCTCTGGGGCAACTTTAAATATTGATATAATAATGAATTCTGTCTTCCCTAGAAAAACAAGAAATGAGTGTAAGGAGGGTTGCCAAAGGCTGGGAATGGGGAGGAGTATGGAACATGAAGTGATGGGAGGGAGGCAAGGGGCAGAGGGATGCATGATTTCATTGCAGCTCCTGAGCTCTCACTGAACTCAGCCTGTGGAAATAGCCTACATGCTTAGATCTCTTAGGCACAGCTGAAAGTGGGAGGTAGGTGTGTACAGAAAACAGAAGTAATTGTTGTGATACAGCAGATTGCTAATGCCTCTCTCAATTGGTTGAACTTGTGTAGCATATTGCTATCAGTATGTATTTTAGAGAAGTGAAGTACAGATCCTGACCCCATAAGGTTTCTAGAGCAGTTTTTGCAAAATTAGGAATGCTAGCCCCAGTGGAAAAGCTTTACTAAATATAGATGAAATGAAAGTGTTACCAGGAAATCAGGTATTCTACTTTCAGCAAGACTGTATTGTGCTATGTGTGTAAATATCACTTTACTATCTCTCAGAATTAAAATGTTATAATTCATGATATCTAGAAGCTTTCTTTGTTCCCCAGAGCATGCTCTTATAATCTGAAAGTCTTTTATCTGCTATACAGTTAAATCCCTAGATTTTTAATTTTCTATTTGTTTTTAATACTTGTTTACATCTCTCTTGAAGTTTTTCTTCTTTCAAAGGAAGTCTAGATCCATCTATGTATTCCCAAGGTATTAACCCTTTTAAAAAAAATACTTCCATACTAAATTCAGCAAGCAACTGAGTTTCCTGGCTATGTCAATCAATTTGAAATGTGCATTACAAATTAGTAAATAAATGCAAATTCATTCACTGTCAGATGATGTTGCTTGTCAGATTAACTTGTGCACCTCCCCAATTGCAGTGATTCATGATAGTTGCATCTCACACCTTATTCCTTGATTTTGTTATTAGCAGTTCTCATGGTTCTGTGACATGTCTAAGCTATCAGTCCCTTGATATCCAAGTTCCATACCTTGGTAAGCAATAAAGGAAATTTTGAATTCAGGGCATTTTCCAAAAGATAATGGTGTAATCACTGAATTGACTACTTTTTCTGTTTTGAAACAGTACTTGACCACAAAGGAGATTGCTCTCATCCTACTGGGCATGTAAGCATACCCTCACTTTTACATTTCCCAGGCAGAAAGTACTTATCCAGACTGAAGGTCACAAGTACTTTATCCATTTAGGCTCCTACAGAAAAACTTTCATCACACACCAAATTTTAATGAAGTTTTATGAAATTCTTAATGGAATCACAATGACAGAAATAATAATGGCATGACTGTATAATACTATTTTCCAAATGAATTTAGTATAGATTTTTTTGTCTCTTCCTATATACTTGTAACTTGCTTATGTTTTCCCTTTGTCATTTACCAGACAAATATTTCATATAAGCAGTAAATTAGTAATCTATTTTATCATACTTCTAATATATACTGAAAAACGTAATGGAACCAAGATCCACTTCGAGTTGCTTGCTGTCCAATGAACCAGTTAGGTATTACATCCCTTAGGTAGATATGAGTGTATAGGTCATTCAATATTAATATGTATTTTAAACTGCATCTTGTAACATTTTAAAGCAGCCCACTTATGTTGAGGTATAAAATTTCTTTCTTCTGTATACCTGCTTGACCTCAGCAGATCATGTGATTTCATTTTTTTTTACATAGGTCTCCATGAAATTATTAATTACTGACTTGTTATATGAGAATCTGTAGTTTTAAAATTTTCATGTCTCCTCTCCCTTCTGTACGCTGAGATGGGGAGTGAGAGCAAAGGTGTGAGAGTGGTAATGTAACAGCATTAACCAAGACAGTAAGTCATTGTACGTGGTAGGGATTGTCACAATTTCACAGGCTCAAAACATCAATAAATAACTCACTATGTCAAAGAGCCACAAGGATTTTTGGATGTTTTATGGAGGTTTTCTGTAGTAACTACTACAGGTTTACAACTCAGTGCTGAATACATCTGAATAAATTAATACTTTGTATAGAAATGCTTTGTTTGGTTTCTTAATAGATTAAGCAGCCATCAGAAAATCTATACCAATAATGGAGGTTTAAATTCCATCAGACTACCACAGTTTTGTAAAGCATTTCAGCAGAAGAATTAGGCTTATATTCTGTGGCATATTTTTATATTCAGTGTTACAAAAGTATTCTCATAGCTAGGATTTGAACTTTCCCTCTTTGCTGTTCTGATGCTTCCTCCTATGTTCTCATTCCCCTTTTAGCCCTCGTTTTTTTTCTCCTCTATCCCCATTTATTTCTGCTGGTCCTTGTGTTACACTTTTCTCTCATTTTCCTCTCTTATTGTAGCCCATGGCCTACTCACCCTCCACCGATAGAAGCATGGGACCCGGGCAGTTTGTCACACGGAGGGAAAGAAATTGCAAGTTGAGTGTTGTGGCAGCCCACGAACTGCTGCCGGTGTGTCGGCGCTCCCTGCCCCCACTCAAACTGAGTAATTAGGTACACTTTTACCTGCAGCTGGTTTAGACTTCCTGTTTCATGACAATATGTTCAGGAACTTTAGATGCTCCTCTAGTAAGAAATGCTTGCAGAAGATACATTTTCAGCTCAGAAGACTTGCACGTTCCTCGTAAGATATTCAGTGTCTACAACCCATATGAAGACAGTGAAAACTGTATTTGCATCACCAGAATCTTTATGTGAGTTACAGTCTTAAAACAGATCTCCTGGGCTTCTGCTTCTGTCCTTCCTTCTCCTGCCTTCCTACCAAAAGGATTTCCTGGTGATATTTTAGTAATTCCCTCACTGGTCATTTCAAGGAAACCTAAGAGGGAAGAAGAAACAGTCATTTGCAGAATTAAGATCCTATTTAACCTCTAGAATACTTTTCACATAATTTTAGCTCTGAACGTAAGAAAATAATTTATTTTGGGTAGATAATGCTTTCCCATAAGGAAACATGATACATTTTTAAGAAATAAAAACCATGTTCTTGACTCAGTTCTAACATTTTCTTCATCTTTCTCATGTTCATCAGCTGACTGCAGCATGTTGTATACATTTGCAGACTACGTTCAGTTTGTCAAACACTTCATTATCTAATGGTTATTTTTAAGTAAAAAAAAAAAATGAAGCTCTCATTGTTGTTCCAGGAGACATAAAGGTGCCAAAATACTTAAGCACTGTTAGAATAAAAGAATGGTCTGCATGTGTTTTTAAATGCAGATACATTTTGACCTTAGGCGGGGAATACTAAGAAATACTGCACGTCACATTTCCCTCGTACCACTTAGCTTTGAACAGATATAACAACTCTTCTGGCAGAAGTGGCTAAAGGGCTGAACCGTCACTGCAAGTCACATCACAGTGATCTATACGTAGCTCAGAATATGAAATTGTAGCATTTGGCTTTAGAGTGCAATTTTGCACGGTTGGTCGGGGGTTATTTTTCCTTTTTTTTTCCCTCCACTTTACAGTGATTCAAGCACAAGAGGTGAATTTGATTTTCAGAGGCTGATATTAACTTATTGTGTTTCTACCCCTGTGTTAACCTATTCTATACCCAGGTTATAAATATTTAGGGACTTGACATTCAAATATGAGTCCATTTGGGTTTCCTTACAGAATAGTATGTTTCAGGTGTTTACATAGGGAATACCTGTCCCCCTGTTTGGATAGCCTTTGCAACAATAAAGTTGAAAATGGCTTTAAAAGCAATATATCATTATCTTGCCCTTTTGAATCTGCTTCAGCAGTGCACAGAACTTCTGCAAGATTACCTTTAGTGTATCTCCACAGTACTCACCCACTGGCTGAGAGATAAGAGAAATTTTCCTGTGTTGTGGTTAAAAAAACCACAATTTACTGTTATTTTAGCCTGGATTATTTCACTACAGGCAGCTGCATAAGTACAGCTGCTGTGGCTGGCTTATTTCAAGTATGGAACAGCACGTGTGAGGGTAAATGAGGGGTAAATGAGGTGGCTGCATCTCTGAGAAAACTTACTGTGGAACTACAGCCTCAGTTTTCTTTTCCTGAGCAAATAGTCAATGTCCTAGAATAATACAAACCTCATCTAGACTTCCATTTCTAGCCAGCGAGCCAGAGTCACGATGATACAGAACCACCTCCTTATTTCTGATGTTACATTTCTGTTACTGACACATATCTATGCAGGGGATCTTCTGAGATGAGAATCCTAGGCACAGCTAGTCATTTAATTCCTTGCGTTATATCAGGGATGAATGTGACCTAACATGGAGTCAGTAGGTATCTCCAGGGACAGTGGGAGAACTGCCATATGATCCTACCATACACTGTGTCTAAGCGGGCTGTATTGACAGTATTAGCCTATTGCTACTGGTTGATGTAACCATTTCATTTCTGAACAACACAATCCATTTAACTGATGCAGGAATCTCAGCAGATTGAGACACGAGGCAAGCAAGCATCCACCTAAGAACACTGGGAGCTCTTTGGGGCAAGGACTGTGTTAGTGTTACTGGATATAGTTGCTACCCAGTGAGACTGAGTTTTGACCCAAAACTGCTGCCCTATGAGTTTTCTTTGTGTTGGGAAGGAGGCCCACACAAACCTGCTGTTTTGGAATTTAGTAACTGTGTTTAAGGCAAGTTTGAAGCTGTGTGTTGAGCCCTTCTGACTTTATACTCTGTAAGGTCCTGCACTGCCCGTAGCAGACAGCACTGCCTGTGACCACTGTACCCAAGGTCAGGTCTGGCCCTATATGCTTGGGGAAATGGGGGAGTGGGAAAGATTTTGAATTCTTCAATGGGAAAACATTTTGTTGGAAATTTTCTCATTTTATTGTCATCCACTTCAAGGTTCCTTAATGCAGATTATAAAAGGTGCTAGGAACAAGAGTTTTTCTGTGATACTTTTACCTGGATTTTACTGAGCCTGTTACTTGCAAAGAACATTTGTGCATCCGAGTTTGGATGTTAAATTCACCATTCCCCAAAATCTAAGTCTGACATCTTAGTTCAGGCCTGTTGCTCTTGAAAAGTTAGATCCTGCTTTGGGCTCAAAGGCCATTTCTGATAACTGGAAATACAGAGGCAGTAGATAGAGTAGGAAATAGTCTTATTAAGCACTGTCTTGTTCTAGCAAACCATACTCCAGTTGATCTAACGTTAGGCCAGCTGTTAATAATTTTACAAGCAGAGCGTGAAATAGCAGCTTGATACCTGACTAAAGGGGAGCTACAACTTTTAAATGTACTACCCTTAGTGAGCAGATATTAATGCTATTTCAAGGAGTGTCAGTGAAGAGTCTTTGATATTATGATTGGGATACTTGCTATTACATCCATAGTGACAGCTCCAATTGACAGGATTAAAAAGGCGAAATTAAAAAAGGAATTATTTCATGCCCTCAAGTGCAGATAAGAACAGTTATATCTCTGCTACGTGTCTTGGCTTGACAGTGGATTTTTTTTCTTATGGCTTTTCATACTCTGCACAATTCTTAAATTCTCTGTGTCACTTCACTTAGTCTCCTCAGTTACATTCTCTTCTCCCCTGCCACATCTTTTTATTCTTCTTATCCTCTTCCCCCCACCCTCCACCCCCAAAAAAACCCAAACCCTCCATTCTTTCTAAATGTCTCTCTTGTTAATAACTTTTATATACTTTGTAGTCTGGAATTAATTTTGTCCTCATTATATCTTTCTACAGTGACTTTTCTAATTCTTGCCCTATATTTTAAGGTGTTCATCTATGAGATTATAGTGAGAGATGGGGAAAAATATCTGCCCCCATCCAAGAAAAAAAGCACCAGAAAAATCCTGATATGCTTTAACATATGCAGAGACTTATCACAGGCTAGAAAAATGTTTGCTCCTTTGTATGTAAGTATTCTGAGATTCTTTTTGGCATCTTAATATGATTTTTTTAAAATAAAATTCAAATATGAGATTAAGGATAAGTGATACCTATTTTACAGGAAATAAAAATAGCAAGCAGACAGTGTTATATGGCACTTTTAGCCTAAGGTCTTGGACTGCTGTGTAAATGACACTTTCATTTCCACCATTTAACAAATAGGTAAACTGAGGTGCACTAAGCTTAAGCTTTCCAAAGCTGCTCAGCATACTAATGGTGTAGTACTAATGGAGGAATGGGCTGCAGAAATCCCAAACAGAATACCCAGTGTCTGAGAGAGTATTTTTTTTTTTTTAATTTGTTCCACTTAAGAGGCAGATCAAGACAGTTAAGACTCATACTAGATCAAGGACTCTTGCCATCACTGTTCCTGCCACTCATCTCAAGACTGTTGTGGTGTTTCTTTTGGCAAGACTAAATTCCCAGCAGAAGACATTAGGGCATGTGGAACTTTGTGATCTTGGATCTGTTTCAGGTACTAGTAGGTACCAAGGTACTGGTAAACTCATGATTGTAAAACTTGTGATTGTAGATGTGATTATGATATTAAAAGCCCTAAGAGGCTTAAAATCTTCTTAAAAAAGGAATTATCTCTCTGCCAATGCTTTGCAGTCATAGCTGCAGTCACCACAGATGTCTGAGCTGGATCATCTTTGTTATGAGGAGGTGGTAGAGGGGGTAGCTGTAAGAACTACAGATCTGAACCTCTGTAGCTGACTGCCCCATTGGTAACCAAGTGGCCTGACTGTTCGGTCTCTGTCATGCATCAGTCTCTTACAGCTTTGGAAATGGGGTGAGGGATGCTTCCTAGGTGATGGACCTTGCAGGTGGCTGGCTGTTTGGCTTATTTTCTGTGGGCTGATTATTTTAATGGTGCTGGGATTTAATTTAATTTAATTGCTATTATTGGGTAATTAATTTTGCTAGGATGCTGGGTGCACCCCTGAAGAGACATCCTTCTTATTTTATATCCAAATAGATTATTTTGTATTCCTTATTGTATGTATTTGTAATGAAATCAGTAAACACACATAATTTTTTCATTTTCTGTATTGTTATAGTGTAAAAATTAAAAGACGCTTGAAAATCAGTGCATGAATTCATAGCCTGTAATATGTAATGACCTTTGCAGCTCAGTTCTTGGCTGAATTTTTGTAAAACTTGCAGATTGAAATTGGTACTGTCTCAGGCAGTGACATTAATTATTTTATTTCAGGTGAGCTAAAACTTTATCAGTGTTTTATGTCATTAAATAAACCGTATGGGACACCTTTTAAAATAGTAATCTCTTCTGTATATTTGGCATGCAAGCATCAAGTTAAAATGATTCTCATGACAAAATTGTGGAATAAAAATACATCTGGGAAGCACAACATACTTTGTGTTTTCCCCACACACTGGAGAAAACTCCCATACAGCATAAAACTGGTATAGTAAGAAGAATTAAAATTTTTACTATATTTTTGCTTAGTTAAGGTATTTAGGTACCTTAGCTGAGATATTTCCTTAGGTAAGGAATTCTTTCAGACTACATTACAAAACAAAGATAGTTCCTGCCTGATCTCTTGATGGCATAACAGATTTTTTTTTTTTTTTTCTGCATACAGTGACATTTAACTTTGCCATGATTGTTATTGGAAGTTTGACAGGTCAGGTCCTCTAATATCCCACTTCTGTATTCATGAACAAAGCAAAAGTTAAAATATGTAAAAGGAGGACAGCCTTTGCATTGTGTGACCTCAAGTGAGATATGAAACTAGTCACAAAACAATTACATCTTGAATTAACAAAATATAGAATGTTCTGTTTAAAGTTTGACAAGTTTTCTAACTAAATCTGGGTTTATATGGAAAATAAGAGTTTGCCTAATACAGAATTATGGACTGGAAAATATGACTTAAAATCAAATTTTCATACTAAACATTGGAGAAAATTTCCAATTTTTGTAGAGTGTTCTCTAGTCCTTGGGCCTGCAGTTCCAGCACCTTACAGCAGTTCAGATTTAGCAGAAAATGTGAAACAGTAGAGTTATCCCCCGGAACCCTTGTGAACCCAACTAGCTGAGGACATACATACTGACTGAATGAAATGAGCTGGATGACAATAGAGAGGGTGGGTTGCGAAGAGCTTAAGCTAGCAATGTGGACTGTGAGGAAGCATGGTAATGTATTTACAGTAGGCTTACTATGATATATTGGTCTCCACTAGGTTTCCACTTTTTTTCTCTCTTGAAATTTTTCTAAATGCAATTTTAATAGACTTTTTTCTTAATCCTATTTTATTTTATCACATTATTTTATTTTCCTGTTCCTGCTTTGGGGTGCGGTTTGGGGGTTTTTTTTATGTACTGTATTCTTTATGTTATCCTCGCTTTGGGAAAATGTTTATGCATTGCATACTTGTTCATTTGCAAGCATTAGCTCTGCTGCGTGTCTGTGTTTTACTTTATGCATTATTAAAGATTTCAGTTCAAGAGCCTGTGTAATTGGCTTATTTATGCCAAGTCTTCTCTGATTTCTTTAGTTTTATTCATACGCCTTACTTGTTCCCAAACATACCTATTCTCTGCTACATAAATATCCCCCATTTCAGAAGAATACCACTTCTGGGTACAACAATGTATTTAAGTATACGAGCCGTCTTTAATATGTAAGTAAGATTTTAATCCCTTTTCTTCCATTATGGTATGCAGCTTTCTGTGGATGGCTGGAATTCTGGTAATACATTAGGAATGATGGATCAGATAAGCCTGCTTGTCACCTATTAGTGTATGCATATGATCAGGACTATGCCTATAAATTAGATAGATGCATGCACAAATACCAAGTTTGCCATGACTAAAGAGTTAGAAGGCTGGACCTGTAACAATTGTTACTAATGTTTGTAGCAGAATGTCCAATCTTTTGCCCCCGTCCCCACCTCCTCTCCTCCCGCCCCGAAAATTTCTGTCCTCTCATGCATTTCTATCTGCTCCCTGGGACTCCCAGCAAACACTCTGCTTGGGAATGTGAGAATCAGGATCCCTGTTCCTTGGCTGATCATCCTTTTGTTCTCTTCTCCTGCCACCTCTCACAGGCTGTTTTAAGAGTTTCAAGCTTGAGTGGGCTCCATTCCTTGCCATGGAGAGGACTGTCTGCTTCCCTCCGGTGTTTCACCTGACCCAATTACTCCTTTTAAAGGACATACATAGTTTGAGAGTAAACAAATCAAGCACGTATTGTCAGTGATAATCTTACAGTACAAAGTTTGATCCAAAGATGCAGACTGCCTAGGTGCATGGACGTAATTTGGCTAGCAATGTTGTAAATTGCATTAGAGTTAGCACAAGCACAGCGGAGGCAGGAGGGCCAGTGGTAACTCTTTGAATTTCAAGTATGTGACGTTGGGCCACAAAGCTTAATGGAAGAACTATAAAAACTTCTCTTGTATGTTTGGGTTGGGTTTTTTCTGTTGATAAACTGTCAGCTGGATGTGTTCCAACAAATTTGTTGATTGCAATTACTCAGCAAATGTTTGCTGTTAATATATTTCAGGCAGTGAATTGCTGACAAACTGTTTTCTGTCAGTGGTCCTTTGAGTATTTGCTATTCATTGTTTGTATTTATAATTCAGATTGTTTTGACTGCATACACAGGTGACATTTTTTCCCCTGACTGAATATAGTTATTCGTAGGATCAGATTTCCACATTGGCTCATTCAAGTTTATTTTCTGTGAAAATATTAAGTCCATTTATGACTGTCATTCTTCCTAAACAGAAGAAAGCTGGCTGAAGTTCTCACAAAAGTGAATTCAAAAGCAAACATTTAAATGTATCTTAGTCCCTCTAGGTGAGCTTTTTTGTTTGCTCACCTCTTTGGTTACATGAACAAGCAATTCCTATGAAATTGGTGTTGCATTTTTCTGTTAAGAGGTTAGTATGTCGTATTGCATTTTTCTTAATCAAAAGGTATTTACATTACTTTTGATGTATTCTAGAGGTTAACAGTTAACTTTTCTGATTTGGACTCTACAACTTTGTTCAGAAAAAGATTTTCCATCTCTCTGAAACAGGAATGTAGAAATCATGCACTGAACATTGAAGTCAGAATGCATCATATGCACATGCTAAATGGCTATTTAAATATTCACTGTGTGAAAGTACATATATTAATACTTTTTTTTTTGACAAATCCTTGAGTTCTCAAGGACTTGTGGGTAATAAATTCACAAATGGATTAAATTCATTGAACTGGGCTGCTTTTTTGAAAATAATGATTTTATTTAAAAGCAAGCAATCAGACTTTCTGACTATTGTTGTAATAAGTAAGCAAATTATTTTGCTACAGTTCAGTTAAAACAGTTCAGTTTTGGTAAAACGAAGCTTTCAAAAATTATGAATACTATGTACCAGTGTTTCTGCCAGCTTTTTAAAATATGGTCATAAGACTGTTAACATGAGGTATTTTTTTATTTCATTTTACTATTTTGAGCTCTCAGATTTGAATATTCAATCCACATTCTTAATGTTTTTCCTAGAGAAGAGAGATAAGAATGTGCTCATATTTCAGTAGAAAATGAGGTTCCCATGTAAGTGCCTAGTATCAGATGTTGGGAATTGCTGGAGCTGAAAACCCTGTGTACCACTTGTGGGGTCCACTTCAAACATACCTCAGAGAGAGTAGGAAAACTTTGTACAGAAAACTTTTCACAGCAATTTCTTTCTATGCTTTTATCAGGGCTTCAACTGATAAATATCTGAAAGGAGTCTGTGTTCTTTCCAGTTTCTTCTTTCCTTACTGCATAAATCCACAGTTCTTTCCATGCCATAACTAATAATTAAATTGAAAAGTAATATTTCCCATTTCCCCAGTTTTCCAGAAGTATCTTCTATTTAATTCTGTTTGCACGTCATCAAGAACGAACATTCTTCACCCAAAACCTGAATCTTAGAATGCCTCTGGTCTGAATAGAAAATAAGATTTTAGTGGGTTCTTTTCTTTTCTCCCTTTTTTTTTTTAAACAAAGTCAATTTTCCTAGTACTTTATAGTCATTTTTATTTCAGAGATTTGTTGAAAAATACCATTTGTATACTTATGCATCATGTCAGTAAATAACTCTATCAACTCATTTATGAAAGAGCTGTAATCCCAAATTTACAAACATAATACTAGAATTTCCCAGCTTTTTGGTTGGCCAATAAATGTATTATGTAAACAAAATGCTGTATTGAGTGATGTCCTATATCTGGAGAGAGTATTAGAAATCGATAGTAATACAGACTGAAAATTAAGTAATGTGGTTAAGCACCTCTGAATGATGCCATTTTAAAAGTTGATTAGAAATAAATATGCCGATTGCTATGGAGCCTATATTTGCAATACAAGGGGGATTACTCACTTTATGTCTCTGAGAATTAGACTGTCTTCAGACCCATAGACTGTGTTGTGCATGACTTGTCCCTCCCTCAAGAGAGACAAAACAATGGACCATTATTAACACAGAAGCTGCAATAGGATGCTGCATGTAAACTCTTAGAGAAAAAAGTTTAAAACAGGTTAAGAGGCTCAAGAACCCCACTATTCAGACCAACTGGGCTAAAGATGAGTAAGAGAACACTGCTAAGATGTAAAGTGGATGACCAGATAGGATTATTTGATTCTGCTGAGAGTAAGCTCCTTAACCTACTAACCCAAGGTGATCAGCCAACAAAGAAATGAGGTGACCATGACACAGTCCAGTATGGTCTGTTTCGTTTGGTTTGCATACATAATTACCATAAACTCACAGCAACATTTGCCATATTGAACCAGCACCAAATTCTGTTAGACACAGAAAACAATTCCTAACTAGTGAGGAATTGGTATAAAACTAACAGGTGAGGGTTGGTTTTTTTGTGTTTGTTCGTTTGCTTGTTTTAAAGGTTCTCATCTTTAAAACTTACACCTGCAACAATCTTTCTTATGCCAGGATTCCTTCTGCAGTCAGAAGAATTATTTATGATAAAAAAGAAAAAAATCAGGTAGTAGTGCTAATAGCTAAAATAAACTCTTTCTCTGGCAGTGGTTTCAGATAACCAGTTGTTTATTATTATTAGGATCACCATCTTGCTTAGAGAACTGAACACTGCTTTTCCTTTGGCCGCACTGCCAGAAATTTACTTTCAGGGAGTGCATGCCCTCCTTCATTCTTCCCTGCTGGAAGAACAGGGATGTCAGATTAAGCTCTACTGTGATTTACGAATGCAAAATAGGCAAGAGAAGTGATTGTTGCTCTTTTGTAGCTCCTGTTTACATCTATGCCAATGAACGAGAGAGATAAAATGTCAATATGCCCTTAAGGAAATTTGTCCTGATTTCCATTGTATAATGATTAATTTAATTCTCTGCATGACTCTAAATACACTGGAGTTAAATGAAAAGACCAATCCTGGAAATGTGCTGAGAGGCCAATATTGTCTCAGCAGTAGTAATTTTCTCCTCTTCTTTTTCTAATTTTCTAAGAACTTTTCTAGGACTTTGAAACACAGAAAATGGTCGCATTTTCAGAAAACTGACCTGTCTTCATTGAACTTCATGATATCTTTAAGGTTCTGAAGTTACCAAGCTTTTATTTGTACCTTACTTACCCAGATCAAGATCTTGATGCAGATCAGTACCATAGATATGGAAGGTTTGCCTCGCACTCTCAGATTTCAGAGCTAATCCTGTACTAATAGGAATATCTTTATCTCTGTTTGAATTTCCATTGAGTCATGCATTCATTTTTGTAGCTGTCTTCTGTCCATGTCCTACCAGTGGCATGATAAAATACTTATTTTGAGTCAATTCCTTCAACTGAAATAAACTATGTACTCCACTGAAACAGAACCATTCCCCACTGGCTTTTTGATTGCAGATTTATCCTGAGTAAAAGCAAAAAGTAAGAGGAAGGAATGCTAATTTTCCTTTATAAAGTATATTAAATTTTCAAATTTTTATTTAGTTCTGCTACTTCATTATTTTTCCTATGCTTAAAAAATCTGAACACTTACAATCTGTGGGTGGCAATAAAACCTTTGAGAAGTGTTTCTAATAAAAGAACAGTAGCCTGTGAAATGTGCTGCTGTGGTGTGCAGTAAGTATAGTGGTTCTCCTTGAACACTTCTTTTATAGAATACTTTGGGGCAAGGGTGCCTGATTGTGTGTAAAAGCTTCTCATGTATGGTATGGAGACCTTCTCTGCTCCTTCCTTCGTGCCCTTTTCCTCCTCCCCTTTTTATTCAAGGATGCAGCTGCCAGACACAGAGCCGTGCTCCTGCACAGTCTTCCCAGGAGGCCTTGTGAAATCAAGTTGCTCGCTGTGTGCCAGCATGGCTTTTGTTCCTTCGAAGACAGAGCTAGGAACCTGCTTCCACTGCCAAGAATGCAGGCAGACTTTGCAAAAAAAAAAAAAAAAAGAATCCCTCTATTTTATTCACTGCACTGTTTCATCTTTTTAAGTAGCTGGCATCTGCAGCTGGTTGTGGCAGGGAAAACCTACAAACATCGCACTTGATGTTAATAAATGTGTTTGCCATTAAGTGGCTGTTGTAATGCTTTGCTTGTTTGCCTTTCTCTGTGCACTTTCATCCTTCACTGTAACACTACGGCTGCCATGTAATTTGTCTCAGACATTTACATTGCTGGTTGCAGGTATACAAACCTCTTAGATCAAGTAACTGCTCAGACACTTGATAAAAGGATCCGTTTAGGGTCTTTCCTGTTCTGTCTGCCAAATTCAAGCACAGCCTTGATGCATGGAATACAAACTGCCTTATAGTCATAGACCACATTTCAGTTCTCCTTGACTCCTGACTGAATGGTACAAACCATTAAGGAGTTTATGTGAGATCTTTAGTGCAGCTGCTGATTTTACCTGAGTCTAACGATGTCTCTTGTGACAGCTTTCTATCTCTACAGAACAGCTGGAGCAGCTATTCCTAGAATCCTCTGAGTGAAGTCCATATTTCAAATAACTGAAAGAGGATCATATGACAGTGCTCTCAGTGGGATGGCAGCCATTATCTTGCCTGGAGCACGCCTGCTGTAGAGAGAGAAGGCATCTCAAAACAACACATCTGCAGAGTTCTTTCAGCTGATGGGGAGATGTTTTCGTATACCTGGAAGGGACGAGTCTCCTCCCCTCACAAAACTACCCTCTCTTCTTTCTCCTCTGTGCAAACTATGACACCCTGATAAAGTCAGGCTTGTCTTGGAGTCTGACTAATGAAAGTGATTGCAACAATTTGCACCCTATCTGTACATAGAAGAGGATGCTGCCTGCTTTCTGATGCTCTGCTTTAGCAGTCTCTTCTCAGCAAAGCATACAAAAAGTGAAGAAATCTTTCCTAATACCCAGTGCAAACCTCCCTTGGCACATCTTGAGGCTGTTTCCTCTTGTCCCATCACTTGCCATGTGGGAGAAGAGACCAACCCCCACCTCTCTGCAACGTCCTTTCCAGTGGTTGTAGAGAGCGATAAGGTCTTCCTTTTCTCCAGGCTAAACAGCCCCAGCTGGTCCTCACAGGACTTGTGCTGTAGGCCCTTCACCACCTTCATCGCCCTTCTCTGGACAGGCTCCAGCACCTCTATGTCTTTCCTATAGGGAGGGACTCAAAACTGAACGCAGTATTTGAGGTGCAACCTCACCAGTGCCAAGTACAGGGGGGTGATCACTTCTCTGGCCCTGCTGGCCACACTGTTCCTGATGAGGCCAGGATGCTTCTGGCCTTCTTGGCCACTTGGGCACACTGCTGGCTCAAATTCAACCTGCTGTCAACTGACACCCCCAGTTCCTATTGGGACAGCTTTCCTGCCATCCCCCAGCCTGTAGCAGTGCAGGGGGTTGTTGTGACGCAAGTGCAGGACCCAGCACTTGGCCTTGTTGAACCTCCTACAGTTGGCCTCAGCCCATTGATCCAGCCTGTCCAGAGCCCTCTGAAGAGCTCTCCTATCCTCAGGCAGATCAGCCCTCCCACCCAGCTTGGTGTCAGCTGCAATAAGAGCAGTTTGATGGTTGCAGAGCAACATAATCTAGGTGACTGGAATTAAATTCCCTGTATTAAAAACTGCACACTTTCTGACATTGCAGCCTGCGAACTGTCTACCTTCTGGTGTTATGATACCTCACTAACGTATGCTATTCTGGGCTGAAAGAAGATGTGTTGTTTGCAAAGAAATAAGCAGGTTTGTGTTGCCCCCATGTGTATTCTGCTCTGGTGGTCTTTCTTCAGCTAAAGTCACTTGCTTTTTTGTCAGGCTCACCTCCAAGGCTGAGAGAGACTTTCTGTGCCTTTCAATTCAGCAGCAGCAAAGAAGGTTTACATAGTGGAGAACATGTAAATTATATGCTAAATAGTGAAAGAGTAGTTGAAACACATGCCCAAGGATTGCTTAAATTGTCTTAATGATCTATGGATTAATAATTTAGTAGTGTAGAATTATAACAAGCAGGAAACTTCTCAGACCCATGCAACACAGGAGTATAAAGAGGTTAGGAGGAGGAGAAAATAAGGTGAACACTACATCATATTGTAAGGGTTGGGGGGACATTGCAATGGGAAATCAGGATGCAAGTTAAGGGTGTAAGGAAACCCACAGCAAAATAGATCCATGCTTACCTTATAGCCAGTTTCTCAGAAAGCACCTGACGACTACGACTTCAGAACTGCTTGTCTCCCCTGCACTAGGGAACAAACCCAACAGCAAGGGACCTCTCTAACAAGTGTAGCAATGGCTCAGCAAGACTTGTTTGTCTCTGCCCACCCTTAGGATTCCTTGTAAATACAATCTTTCTGGTATGAGACAGAGGGGACAGCTCTCTCCCCAAGCTGTAGCACAGGTAAAGGGCCAAGGGGAGCTGTATATTAAGGATGCATAAGGGGTGCAAAATACCAGCATCCCCAGAAGGAGGGGATCATTACTTGGTTTTGCTTTGTCTTTTCACCAAGGCAAACTTGAATTGAGCTCTCTGTTGCTATTATTTTAATTTGCACTGATATGTTCTTGTGGATGTTACAGGCAGTTCAGCTTTACTTCTGTCATCTCTCCTGTCCTGATGGCATGGCACAAAGATTTATTTGTTCTTCAGGCTTATCCAGAAACCTGTAGATTGCAGCTAAATCACTAGAACTTTTCTTGCATATTCTGAGAAGGAAAAGAAGAATCTTGAGCAGTGTCCTTAGCTCTTCTCTGCACTTTAACTGGTCTTTGCCATCTGAGGTTTTCTGACAAAGAATTTTCACTCTTCTAATTCAGTGTTTCAAGACATGTGGGTGGAAGGAAGGACATGTTTTGTAAGGTGTAATTATCTCTTTTTAAAAGCAAGATCCTCAATCCTGCTTTGATTGTGATACCTCCACATCACCTGATTAAATCAAAGCCAGGTTAGAGCATTAGGATTAAGGACGTAAATTAATTGTAATTACATCAGAGCCAGCCAAATTAGCGAGTCATCAGTAATATAAGCAATACTAAATGGCATCTAATTCTGTATAATAATTAATTGGGTTCTTCCACTAAATAAGACTCGACAAATTGGTCCTTTATCAATCCACTAAAGGCTGGTTAGCCTTGGGCACTTCTGACATGAAACAATTACCGAGGTTATGAAAAAAAACCCATGTTTTCCCCCATTTTCATTGTAAGCTCTGGCATCCTGCATTTACATGCTTCTCCTAGTTTTCTATTAATTAGGTCCTTCCACTCTTGGATTTCTGTTATTCTCGGTGCTTGTCATCCTGGATAGCTGATAGCTAAAATTATGCTGCCCACAGAGGTTGGAGATGAAGAGTCTAACAAGCTGGAAAGGACAACTGGAAAATGACTAGTACTGGTCATTTGACCAGAACATCCACCCAGGGAAAGGCTGTTTTCTGACACAATACTAAAGGTAGCTAAACAAAACTGAAAAGGAGACCTTTCTCTAGGGAGTAAACATCAAGAAAGCAAGAAATTCTTTAAAGGCACATTCGGACTCAGACTAAGGAACTCAGAATTTAGGCAGGATATCAAGCAATTCCTCCCTCTCCCCTTGCCAGGAAGATATGTGAAAATTGGGATAAAACCTCAAGGGAAGTGGTGGGATCATCAATATGCAGTCTTTTGAAACCAGCCTAGAAAAAAACACAATAGCAGACATCCTGTAGAGTACAGTCTTAAATTTGCAGGTGGCTGGGCTAGCAGATCAATAGGTCTTTATCATTTCTAACAGCAGCAGTTCTGTTCCATATCCATTCTAGAGATGCTGCTGTTGGCTTCTTACCACTGGAAGTTATTTGCTTCTTGTTTGTGTGACAGATGAAATGTGCTAGCTAGTCTCCCAGAACTGCATGGTTGCCCTCCCGCTGCTCCAAAAGCTTTCCAATTACAGATCCTGCACAAAGGAAAACATATGATCTGTTCTGAGACCTTGGATGTAGTCTGGCTAACCTTTGTTCAGGGCAGGACCTCAGGGGAAGCAAAGCAAACCCAAAACCACCTTTGTATTCTTCAGGTCCGTTGAGTTGCCAGGAAGTAGCTTGGCATTGCTCCTGACAGTCACAGACTACTTGAACAGTGTTTACTCTAATTCTGCGTGCTGTTGTACTGTGACTATTGCATGCCACAGATCTTCCTAAATTATTTCCTAGTTATACCATGGGTAAGTTAAACTTTTCTGTTGCATTTTGAATTGCAACATTTAGTATCAGTGCCACATTTGGTATCAGTGTTCTAGAAAACTGGTTTTGGCTATTAAACCCAGGATCCCATCATTCGTGGGTGGTTTTCTTCAGAAGGTTACCAGAGCAATCAAATCTGAGACACAGAATTGTTGTCTGCTCAGTTTTTCAATGTATTCATTCTTAACCAGTTACAAACATAGCAAGAACTGTACAAAGCTGGGTTTGTTTACTATTTACTTTGAACAATGCATCATTTTTCTAAAAGAGTGTATCTGGGTACGGAGACAGTCGATGAGGTGGTGTCATCTGGTGAACTTAGAACTCTGGAATGAGCTTCCTGCTGCACGGCTCTCCTGATGAATATGGCAAAGCCCTCAGTTCCCTCTACTCCCTCTCTTGTAGGGAACAGTGTCTGGAGACCACTTCTAGAGGGTGTGAGTTGGTACTTCTCAGAGAAGTATGCTCAGCAGATTTATGACAAGTGCTTCAGAGTGTAGCATGTTCTTCACCAGCTCTGCAAAGGCATAGGTTTTAGACAGTCATTTTACAAACAGCTGAAATCATTAAAGTCATTGCCTCCAACCTACAGCTTTCTTTTGTCTATCAGTCATTTCAGGTGAGTTTACCCTTTGTGTCTGCACTGCAGCAGACTAGGGAGCACTCACACATTCTTTTCTTCCAGCTAAGCAGCAAGAGAAAGAAAAAAAAAACCCTGATTTAAACTGAGAAGTAATCAGGAAAGCAAATTCAGCTCCAGAGAAGGACACTTGAATGTGCCCTTATGCGCATTTTTTAATGAGATGCTATGTCAATACACTTAACTCAGTTTGCAAAGTTAACTGTCCATATGACTTTATGGGTCAGGGACTTTGTGTTTTGCAGATGTAAAACTAAAGGCCAACATGCTTCTGCATGGCTCTTTATTGCCATATATGTGCGTCTAAGAGTGCTGTCTCTAAAGATAAAAATGGTGCCTCTGACTTTTACTGTGAGGCATACTGCTGACTGTAACTATATGTCATTCTGCTTTTCTACAGAAGTTTTTCCTTAGCTTTCAAAACAGTTAACTAAGATTTGATGGAAAAAGTAAATTGTATTAAAAAAATACTTCCTATAATAATATATCCCTTGTCCAGCACCTGACATTTTCTATTCCATACTTGTATTTAAAGCTAACATTCAACAGGTTTTATTTTAAAATATTTCTGATGTGGTTTATCTTTTTTCTTTTAAATTATTTTTAACATAACTCAGTGTTGTTGTGCTTTTCCTGTAGTATTCCCTATGGGGAAGTCCTCTTCGTATTCACTTACACTATAGCAAGACAGGGTATCTTTGTAATACATTTGCC
Source organism: Eurypyga helias (assembly GCF_000690775.1). Taxonomy (NCBI): domain Eukaryota; kingdom Metazoa; phylum Chordata; class Aves; order Eurypygiformes; family Eurypygidae; genus Eurypyga; species Eurypyga helias. Next base: position 134,024 of record NW_010264866.1, on the reverse strand, counting down.
TAATTATCAGGTATCATGAATTCAAGAAAAATGGTAGCTGGGGTGAGACCTGCTCCTATTTGTTCTACATGATTTGCTCCAAAGATTGCACACTCCTGAATTCACCTAAGAGCATCCTACTTTTAAAACCTGCCAGGGCTAGTTCTGCATGAAGTAGAGCCAGTGTTATGGGATTTTTATAAATAAAATCCAGTGACATTCATAGCCCTGTAATCAATTACGGGGCCACTTGGCCAAAGATCTGTTGTGCTGTAAATGTTTATACACTCAGAGTGCCTCAAGGCCTGCATAATCATTCGGCATACACCATTTGGTCCACAAGTGTAGCGTGGCCTTGCTTACAAAATGCCTTCACGATGGCAATTGGTAGCAACACACTGCAGTGTTCACAGGGTAATGGAAATGGTAAATTTATTCCTGGGTATGATGGAATAGGTGAGTAATTGTCATGGTTTAACCCCACCTGTGAACCTTTTAACCAAAATGTTTTATTAAAAAAAAAAAAAATTGATCATTAAAATTCATATTAATTGAAACACTGAATGCCACGTGTTAAAATATGAGAGAAGTTATGGTGTACATTTTTGGAAAACATGCTAAGGAAAAGATAAAAAGGTTTCTTATTCAGCTGTGCTGCAGAGCACAAGACTGAAAAGAAAGTAGAAAAAAAATCATCAATAAAGAAGATTCTACCTCTAAGTCAGATTTATTAATGCTCTCTTGGCTCGCTAGCTGCCTCCTTCATTTCCAATGTTATGCTACCACGAGAACTGTCTTACAACTACAAAATGAAGAAAAGGTTTGTTACGTTCAAACTATTTCCATGTAGCAAGCTCTTAAAATTTTCTGTCACAAAATATAAGGCTCCAAAATTGAAAGCAAAAGTATCTGGCTTTTTAAAATTGATCTCTTGATTTTTTTGGCACTTAACTAATGTTTATTGACATGTGGAGTTACCAATATTGCTCTCATCAGTCACAAAAGAATCAGAGCAAAGAAGTTAGAGATAGAAAAAGAAAAGAAATGAGTAAAGAGATAGAGTTTTTCTTTGCCTAATGTAGCTGTGAACAGGTGAAAATCCAGAATACTTCTCTGGGGAAAGCTTAAATTCATTCTCACAGCAAGGAAACATTGTTGTTGAAATCAATTGCAAAATTTTTATTAGGGTTTCTGGCTCTGATTTGATAAAGCAGAGCAGAGCTGAATCCCTCTGTTCTAGATGTTCACTGGGTGGTAATGAAGCTTTGCTTATATTATTCCTTGTGGCTGGTGCAATGGACAGTCAAGGGTAGTGATGCTTAGGAAGGGTTAGTTGGGGCAGGATACCTGCGCCAGGCATGATCCCTTATGTATGGGAAAATTCTCTGCTTTTTAGGTAAACCCTTATGCTTTTCATAGATTCGTTTAGGAGAGCAGATGGGCAACTTAATGTCCCAGAGTTAAAAGAAATCAAAGATGTCTTAAATCCATTTGGTTTATACAGATGAGAATCAGAAATTTAAACACGTTCTAGACTTACCTGTGTCATCTGGGGAATGCTTTCTCCTCAGGTGCATCCTGATGGCCCAGATAAAGTAGGTAATTTCAAACAATTTTATTACAGTGAACAGAAATTCAGAAATTTTGAAATTAGTGCAAACTCAGATTATTTTAAATATACTCTCAAGAATTTGTTCCTTTGAATGAAGAATTGGTGCCCTGTTTTCTGTGGGGGGTTGTACATGTCCTGAGTAGGTCAGGTTGACCAGATTGAGAAAAAACATCTGATTTATGATTTGTTACCAGGTTTAGATTGGTATTGAGGGGGTTGGTTTGTTTGTTTTTTACATATAAGTCATCTCTAGCATGCTAACAATTCTGCAAATAATGTAGAACTACTTTATGATCATAAAATGTAAAGAAATGGTAGCGTCAGACTGAACATGAGGAAACCCTTCTTCCCTGTGAGGGTGACAGAGCATTGAACAGGCTGCCCAGACAGGTGGTGGGAGTCTCCTTCCATGGAGACTTTCCAAAGCTGCCTGGACTTGTTCCTGTGTGATCTACTCTAGGGGATCCTGCTCTTGCAGGGCGGTTGAATTAGATGGTCTCTAGAGGTCCCTTCCACTCTGTGAATCTGTGTATCTGTCTTTGTCAAAATGCCTAAATAAAGTGCACTATATGTCTAAGTTTCATGATAATTCCAATATAAAAAAGTAGTGCACCAAAACTTGAGTTTACTGTGGTGCAGTGTATTTTATTCCAGTGTTAAATACCTGTCCTCCTGGCAGTAGAAGGCAGTTTCTCGACATCAAACTGTGCCTAGACTAGCACAAACAGCAAGTACTGGGAGGAGTAACAGTAGTGTCTTCTGATTCAACCTTAGGAGGCCTGGGCAAAGTGCCACAGATTACATTTTAGCAAGCCAGGTAATAAAAAAAAAAAAATGTTTTTTCAAGTCTGCTATATCTGAACTTCAGCAGTTATTGTCCTGCTCTTAACAATGAAATGGAAAAGGCTTGTTATTCTAGCATGTTCATTTCAGGTGCCTGTCTTTTCATTACCATGGAAATTATAGCTATGAGTAGCACCATTAAAAAAAAGGAAGTGCATATTTCTGAGTTTCAAATGGCTCCTTAAATTACACCACTTCAAGAAATTTCCCTCTTTGGTTCAACACAAGTTTATTTTATGTATAAGCAAAGAAAGATACTACATTAATGTAAATAATTAACTATGCATAGCTAAGGCTACCTTACCCTTATCCTCACTTTAAATCATTAGTCATCTTGTCATCTTAGAATGTTTTGTAACCCCGAGTAAATTTCACATCACCTGAGACATTTAGGACTTACTTTACCGAAGCTCAGGTGAAGTGACTTGCTCAGATTAATGTAGGAGGTCCTTATCAAAATAAAGAATAGAATCCTCCAGCCCTCACTCCTAGATCTCTGCTCAAGCCCTTAAAATCTTTTTTACTTTATGGCAATTTTTATTTCACAGACAGTATAATATGTGAAAATTTGAAATACTAAGTTTTCCAAATAAATGAATAAAATAATACTTAATAGTTGTGGTGTTGGAAGGGTTGAATCATGGTTTGCAGACATGGTATTGTTGAGGTTTTCCCCTCATTACTAACGCTGTCCTGGAAAAGGCTTGTCTCACACATATTCAGATGTGTCACATCCCACATGGTCTTTCAGTTTAAACCACATTTTTCTTCATTCTTTCTGCACCACGCTTTTTTGTACATGATTGTGTATAAGAGCAACTTTTAGAATTGTCCCTGGCAAATTGGGGTTATAAACAGAAGTGAAAGCTGCAGGGAAATGTCATACATTCCTTCAATCTTTCGCTTTCTACGTAGGGTATGCCTCCTGAAAGGTAGTAGAACCTGGTCCAGTGGGAATCTTTTGTTCCCTGCTGGAAAAGGAATTTGAACCATTTTTGTGTACTATGTGCTATATGACTGTAACAAGATGAAATGTAAGAAAGAGGGAATCACACAAAAAGTCCGTGCTAGTTGCATTTTTGTTTCATGAACTGTTGAAGTGAATGAGATGGTAGGGGAAGATTTCAGACTGGGGGAAAGACATCCATGTAGTGAAAGAGCCGGGATAGACCTCAGGAAATTTTCTGTCTATTCCTGCTTCCTGTTATTGTAAACTTGGGCAAGTGACTTCATCTGTATATGCCTCTGCTGCTAGTGTATAAAATGGAGATAGCCACTTCTTTTTTCTGTCTTGTCTGTTTTGTGCCTAAGCTTACCAGGGCAACGACACTTATGCTGTGTGTTTTCTGGAGACAGACTCCTCAGTAGGGTCCTAATCTCATCCACGTACTCTGAGTAATTCTAGTTGTGACAAAACCGTAAAAATTTTTCAAATTTCTGCAGGCTACGCACTATGTTTCATAGCTGACTGTGTTATACCATTGTAAGACCAGAAACAGTGTGGTTACATTTGGAGGATGTGTAAGAAATCTGATGTATTTGGTGCTTAATTTCTTTCCATCGTGACCTAAGACTTTACATTGTTTATGAAAACCAGGTGGAATCAGAGGGCTGCATCCTATGTACATGCATGCATCATCAATTGTGCTCCCCAGCCATGTTTTCCCCAGGTGTTAGGTACTTTTAGGAATCTTCAGCTCCTCCTTACGATAAGGTGCACAGCCACCATTAACATAAATGAGAACTGCATGCACACTTGGAGGAGAGAATCCATGCCTCTGGGCATATTTAATTGCTACCAGACCAAGACTTCTTCTGCATAACATCGGGTATGCACAGAACATGGTAATAAAACTGAGAGAAAAAGGACTCGTTGAGGAAGGCGTGTACGTTGCTCTGCGGGGAAGCTCTGCAGAACTTGGAAAGCTCAGCCAACATGGAGAGAAACATAGACAGCAGGCAGGAGGAAATGTCATATTTGGAGAGCACACAGACTATAGTATGCCTGTAACTGATAGTTTGGATTTCCTTTGTAGTATACAATCAAGACATGCTGCTGAGAATGATCAGCTGTAGACACAAGATGCTAATTTTCTTTCTCTAAATCTCTTCTCCTTCCTGCATGAGGCTTGGAGGTGGCTGTGCTGCCTCTTACTCAGACTTTCCAGTGACCTTGTGTTAGGTTGTAGTGAAGAGCAATAAACTGAGTGAAGCCAAGATTAAAAGGTATATCATTATATTTGAGGGAATGGAAATTTAGTGCTAGGAAAGTGCAGAAGGGTATAGTGCCGGTGCTCCAGTTCTGACTCTGATCTCTGTAACCAGTTTGATTCACATTAGATTACACTCTTTGGGATAAAGTGAAATTTTATATTTTTCTTTTTAATTTTTTCTATCCCACGAAGTACTGAGTAACTTTTCCCAAATTAGGACTGCATGTAAGTATGGCAACAAAAATTCCAGCAGCTCATTGACTTCAGGTACTGAGGGAGATGGCTTCTTTGGGAATACTCATTTGTCTAAGATATTTTTCTGGATAAAAGGCAGAGTGTTGAATGAAACAGAGACATTCCTTATGAATGGTTACATGATGGGACCTGCGTCCTGAGGATGAGCATACCCTGACGTATTGTGTCATACCGAGTTTCTCCTGAAGCCATCTGGAGTTCACTAGATTGAATTGTGTACAATAGAGTTGAATACAGAGAAATGAAAATAACTTGATCTAAAGCACGTTAAAAAATCTGTCAGTAGAAAGTTTAGACCGCCTCTTACATCGCAGGTAAAGAGGTATCCTAACAGTAAGGCATTTACCTATAAAGAAAAAACAGGGACATTTCAGCCACAAGGAGTGTTTTAGTCCCAATATACTGCCCTGAGATCTCTGTACAAGTAGGAAGAGAAAGATGCAACTCTGGCCTCTTCGCACAATTGTGACTTGCAGCCACTCTGAAAGCTTTAGGGCCAATGGCCATTGATACTAGTTAGAGAAACCTTTAGGAAGCTGTAATTTATACCATTTATGTTCAATGCACAGTTAATCTATGAAGTGAAGGAAAAGGAAGGCAATTTAGATCCATCCGTCCATAAAATAGGTCACCAAAGAGCTGGTTTAATATGGCACTAGTAAGAGCATAGTTGCCATGAGATAATGCTGGAATGTGATCAAATGAATGTATATAATTTCATGCAAACAATGGAAGCAGCTTTTAGTGGAATTTCATAAAGAACGACATCGGATGAACAATGAGCCAGGTTCTAGACCATTTAATGAATACGCTATGTTTAATGTTGGGAATGGAAGTCTGCATATGCCTGTAGCTGATTTCTAATTAAAGAATGGAAGGTTCAGCTGAAGAGCAGAACTAAGAAACGTGCATTCAAAGCTTTCGGAATAGCCTACTCATTTAGTGATGCATTATTATAATTCTTTCTCTTGGATATCTCTTTACTTTTCTGAAGTTAAATATGATACATATGGGAAATAGATTGAAGTGCATTAATTGCCTTATTCATCACATCATTAAAATTATGGGGCTTGCTGCAGATGAGCTGCAATGTCTTACTGTGTTTCTGGTACACATCATTAATAAAAGCACTCCTGCTAGTGGTATGCAAAATGTACTTTCTAAATAACTGTGCAGTGATTTGGGGCTCACTTATGCAACATATTGCTACAAACTATTGTAATACCCCTGGCACTCGCTTAAACTCATTGGGCTAGTGATGGAATTAATGAGGCTGGTGCTGCTGCAGTATGCTGAGCACGCTCAGCTCCTTCGCTGCTCTTTGTCTGCAGCGAGGCTCTTGTCTTTCAGAGCTGGCTGCCGCTCTGTCTCCAGGGCTGAGCCTAGGATCAGATAATGAACAGCATATCAGTGCAGTGGAGGGGGTGGGGGGTGATGGGAGAAGACTTATTATTCCTTCACTCTCAAACAAAACAAAATCATTGAACTGTCAGGGTCATTAAGGACCCTGGGGTTGTCATGGAAACGACCTTTGGGGGTTTATGGCTGTTAATGCATGAGTGACTGTCTGTATTATATGTGTGTGTAAGGGGTCACCGTTTTCTTGGTGGCTTCTAAAAAAAGCTGGATTGGATGGCTAATGTTCAGAAAGGAATCTCTGTGCTCCGTGGTGTGACTACCTATTCTGAATGTAGCAGACTTTCAAGGAGGAGGCAGGAATGAAAAGCTTTACTGACAAATATTTAGACAGAAACATAATTACTTTTGAATTTTGTTTCAGTAGCAATGCAACTTTATTTCCAAGTTTCAGGAAATAAAGTCAGATTCCCTCATCTTTTTAGGACACTAAAAAAGGAAAAAAAAAAAAGAAAACCAAAGCAAATAATTTTTCTTTGGATTATTTCAGGATAGCAATATAGAGCACAATCTAGGAAGTGGCAGCACGTTTTAGAGCTATCACAGCCAGAAAGAAAAACATGTTGGTGTATACAGCTAATAGTCTTCCCTGTCCCCTTACAGACTTCCCGTACAACCTTGGGCAAGTCATTTAACTGTTGGTCCTGTTAAAGGAAGTACAAACCATGAATTGACTTCCAGTTTCTAATAACAATGTTTGCTGGAAATGAAGGATATTTGATTTTAAGAATATGGATTTAATTTTATAAGTACCCAGAAAGAGAAGTTATGGTAACGTACACCAAACACCTATGTAGTCTATTTTTTACACTCTCAACTGGGAGTCATCCAAGCAGTTTGCTTTACCAGTCGCTCTCTACTGTCTGCTTAACAATTAGATGGTTATACTTCAGTTTTTAGTAGTAGACAGTACTTGTCTCTATATGAAGAGAGAAAAGAAGGGGGAGGGGGAGACAAAGAGGCAGCAAAGCAGGGATAATATTAATGATTCCCTTTATGGACTGTGAGGAAATACCAACCACCCAGTAGCCAGAAGTACTAAGGATGAAGAACATTGGTAGAACTTTTATTTTAGTCACTTTTTAAAAAATTCTTTGGTACTTAATGTCTATTCAGGTTGACTTTTCAGCTCTTTAATCCTGCAAAAAGTTCTGTGCTTACAGTATATTGACAAAGGGAATGAACTCTTCTTTCCCTCCCAACTTGTTAGATAAATGTGTGTTATTGCCAGGTTTACATCGGAAAGAGAATTTTACTTCACCCATGTTGCAGAGGAGGAAATCTAAGATTGGCTACGCTGAATTCAGTATCCTTGATTTCATAGATTGTTTTTTAATTATTATTATTTTTTGGAAAATCACATCATTTTTCTTGACTCTCTTCTTTCTTCTGTAAAACGGAAATATTCACACCTTTGTATTTCATACATACCTTGTATTAAAGATCATCAACTACTTGGGTAATTGCAGAAGGCCTGCATAAATATCCCTGACAGCGCGGTCAATAGCAGGATGCTAAACACAGATGCATCATGGCCTTATAACCCATCTTCCCTTCTATTTGTGCAGCCTCAGAAGTTTCTTAGAGTGGTTGGGCACAGCAAATACAATTGCAAAGTTGCTGAAGATCGTAATCTTATTTTTTTTATTGGTGTGCTTTGTATTTTCCAGAATATTCCATTCTGCTTTCTCGTAAGTGCACTGTTTATAGCACGTCTTTGTTAAACAGGTTAAAAAGATGAAAGAATATCATTGAATCACTGAATCTGTTTGAGTTAGGGTCTGAAGAGGAGTAGTTAAAAAGGAACTGATTTTATTTATGTTGATAGTTGTGTTGAAAATATTTAATTAAGCTAAGGAGAAAAATGTTTGAAGAGAGTCTTTTTAGACTTTCTTTCTCCAGTCTCTTTAGGGATCTCTGTATGTGAACTGCTATTGTGGGATTTGAGATTTTCTGGCCAAAATTCTCTTCAGTATTGTTTTGCATTTTTTATATCTTCTTGTACCAAAGAAAAACTAAATTGTGAAAGCTCAAGATGGAATTTTATCAAGCTCAGTGTCAAATTTGTTTAAATGCAAAGTTTTGTATTAGCCTAAATTCCCTTGAAATGGGGCAAATGCACACTGAAAGCATGTGAGCTTTAAGAACTGTTGATCTGACATGCCAGCCACCTGTGATACCGGTCATAATCTCTTCTTGATGTCTTGTCACCCCTCCTTGTTTTTTGTCATCTCTGTCTATTTCTACTGCTCTTCCTGCTGCCCTGAGCATTCCAGGCTCTCCTCTCCCTTTGTACCACACTCCACCACTTTCTGCAGATCTGTAAAGTCAGAGAATGAGGATAGGTAACTTTGCTGTCGTTTACACTGAAAATAGCACATTAGCTAAGAAATGCATGTGGAAGTCCATCCTGAGTACCTTATCATAGTTACTTTGGTTTCTTTTTTATTTAGTCAAAATTCCCATCAATCACCTTGATATCAAGGCTAACAGTATGCTGGGTTTTTTTTAAATTTGGAAGGTATAGTAAGTGCCTGGATGTTTGTTGATCAAATATATTAGCCGGTTAAGACCAGTCTCTGAAATAATTATTTTCTGTGCTAAGTAGACTGAAGAACGTTTGATGTACAAAATTCTTATTAGAAAAATACTTTTTTTTACATTTGTTTGGAGACTCAGTATTCAAAAATCATCAGAAATCACTTAGAATCTAGACTCCCTCCTAAACTATTTTATTTATTATCTTCTATAAACATGGTTAGAGAAATAAACACAGGCGAAGAGTTAGAGAAATATTCCTTTGTCCAGTGTTCTACAAGTTGCCCCATATTAAAGTTCACTAATTTTCTGCAGTCTCCTCCTTTTTGCTGGTTTGGGTGAATGTGGTGTCTTTCAACAGTTGAATAAATCAGAGCATAGTATATTGCAAGACTTGTTTTGGTGTTGTCAGTAATATTTTCCACTCAGATTTTAGTTCAGTAAAAGTGTTTCAGTAAAGGGCTCACCATGGATAAAATTCGAATCAGGAGAAATTATTTAGAGCCACAGCTACTGTTGATATAAACTGGGCTAGCTCCATTGATTTCTCCCGAACCGTGCTCATTGGCACCACTTTAGGATCTTCATTGCTATTGCACTTTCATGGCAGCCCAAGGGGAACTTAGCACAGGAGTACCATACAAACCAACCAGGATCAAAAAAGTAGTGACATTAATTTTCTTACTCTGTCTACAGGGTTTACTTTTGTAATTTCACCACGTCCTGAAACTGCTTTAGATTTCTTCAGTGCCAGGGAACCTGAATTTGCATCAGATGCTGCATAATTCATATGGCATGGACAGCAATTATGAGTTAATTGAGGTGTGTAATGTTTAAAAAAAGACACGGTATGAAGAACATTAGAAATGTCAGAACGACAAGAGCCTCTTCAGCCCACTGAGGCTCTTTTTTTTTTTAATGTTGTTTCCTTTAAAATGGTACCAGTTGTCTTTTGAAGGACACAAGAGAACTCTAAATTCCATGCCTCTGCAACATTTCCTAGTCAAGCAGCATCTGAGACATCATTCTTTCTGGTTTAAGTAACTCTAGTGTCAGGTATGAAATTATTCCTTTCCATTTCACCCACTGTTTTAAATGTGTGCTTGATTTTCTCTCAGCAGCAGCCATCATCTTAAAATCAGGTATATTTCAATTAATGCGGTCCTCTTGATCCTTTCTCACCTTTCAGATTATAGGGATTAAGTACTGTAAACTATCTATACTGTCATTGCTTTTGTTCCTACAGTCAACGTAGTCATCTCTTTTCTCTGTACATTCTCACATGTTACATCTACTTTTGTACAGCTGGATTGAATGGTTCACTGGTAATTTGAACAGAGTTTCTGGCCTGTTTCCATGTCTTTGAATAATGAGGACATTTAGCATTGTTAAGAAAATGTTTGTGTTTTGCATTTCAACTGTTACTGTGCCGACATGCACTATAAGGGAAATCCAACTCACCCACACAAAGCCAATGTCATCAGGCTTTCAGATAGGCTCTTAGCAGAGGCAGGGAGATGGAATTCAAACATCCCAATCTATAGGCAGGTCACAACAGGGCTATAACAAAGGATCTTGACATCTGTTATTTCATTCCTGAGGCTGGAAAAAGGGTTGGGGCCACTCCGTGCTACTGGGCTGGTCCCTAGGATTCCTTCCTTAAGTTACCTCCCTAACTGCCTCTGCCATACCAATTTATTCAGGTCTGAAATGAAGTTCCCACTTGTAGCATGCAGGATGTGTGAATTTACATAGTTTGCCAGATCATAATATCCTATCCTGCTCTATTGTCTGCACAAATGTTAGGAAGGGCCTTTGTTTTCATATGAACCCACTGTATCTACCATTTGAAAAAACACCACTCTTAACAACTGAAAACAAGTGCACATTTCTTTTTAAAACCTGAGTGTGTGGCAGAGAGTAATTTTTTTTTTCCCAAAAGAAACAGAATTAGATGGACTGAGTCCATTTCAAAATTTACCTGTTACTTTTTAAAGAGAATTTTATTTATTTTTAAATTTTAATTTTCATTGAAAATGTTCACTGGCAAGCATGTACACCAAAAGCCTACTTTTGAATTCAAATATTGCATTTTTTTTCAAAATTCCACTTTTAAAAATGTTATTTACCAAAGACCTGTGAAGCAAGAGCTGAAACATGATGTCATGTTCAACAGATAAATTATCCTTTCCGCAATAGTATATAAAATTGTAGTTATTTGCTATGGTAATTTGAATGCCTCTTAATCTGAAATATATCAGATCAACAAATCCACACTGAAAATCAGGGGTAATTTCTTCATCCATGTGAGAATAAATTGGTATTGGGGAAAAAAATAAAAGCCTAAATTGCCTGTGTGGATTATCTGGTCTAAACCATTCTCACCACTGTAGCTAGGCACTGTGCGTGGACACAGTATAGCGTGTGAGGCAGCAAAAGTCAAGGTGTCTGTTTCTGTCAGAAGAATTGTTGGATATACCTGGAAGACTCAGGAGCTGAAGAGCAAAGGAGAGGAGGCATCTTAATTAGCTTAATTTAGTAGTATAACTACGTCACACAGATGGATAATTATTTCATCACTGTTAGTGATCCATGCGTTGGAAAAGGCCAGTGCCAGTTGCCTGGAACACAACTGGGTCAAGTCTCACTTATCATCAGACTCTGCAGCATGATTGCTTAGGACTGTTTGTGGGGAGTTTCTCTCTCACCTTATTTCTGCACTTCTCAAAATCCTCTTCATGTGTATTATCCTGAAAAAAAAAAAAACCAATTTAGGAGCTGATGTTTTACTGTACTCTTCCTTTTCGAAGTCATCCATAGAAACTTTAAATGTTGCCTATTTTAGTTCAAAGGCCCAAAGCGTCCTGATGCCTACCTTTTTTTTTCCCTGAGTGTTTTCTTTCCTGTTACTCCCTCTAGTATAGTACCTATTTCTTACTGAGATTTTTATCTAAACTTAACCCTTGGTCCCAAGATTTCTCTAACAGCTTGTTTGAAGACAAGAGAAATGTGGTAGTTCTAATCTTTCTGGCCTTCAGTACAGCATTAGATGTGGTGCCACATGGGAAATTATTGGTGAAGGCAGGCAAGATGGGGATTAGTGCAAGAACTGTAAAGTGGATAAGACACTGGCTAAAAAGAACTGACAGAGGGTTGTGCTGAAATGGGAAGTAAGGCTACAGGCAGGTAGGTAGGTCCTCAAGGACCACTCAGGACTGGTCTTAACATTTTCATTAATGACCTGGGCACAGAAAATAGATGTGAGCTAATGACAGTTGATGAGGACTGGATGAGGGAGACATTGCGTATAAGCAGGAGGATAAGAATATCACAAAAGAACTGGATGAGGTCTGTATTAGTAGAGATAGGATTTAATTCAATGTTCAAATTGTAAAGCAAGAATTCATACTATAATCTAGAAGCTGTATGAATGGAAACAATGGGAGAAGAAAAAATTCTGGGCGTTTTACTTGATCACAGTAGAAGTATGAGTCACCAGTGCCATACAGTTGTGAAAAAGGTTTGATCTAAGGGTGTGTCTGGTAAAATAATTCGTATGGGAGGCACTGATAGTATTGCAGTAAGTTCAAGTAAGATTTCTTTTGGAATAGTAAGTATGTTGGTCTCTTAAGCAAGAAAGAGGATTTCAACTTGTAACAGAAAAGGTTTACTGGAAAGAACAGGGAAATGTACATTCTATTCCATAAAAGAGAGAAAACAACTTGATTTGTTTAGCTTAATAAAATGATTACTCTTTCTGCTACAAGGAAAGTCCAGAAAAGAAAAAGAACTATTTGTCTTTAAAAATCAAACAGATACAAATACAAATGGGCATCATATGTTTTAAAAATTAGTATGACTGTTCTGAAACAGTTGTTCTAGAACAGTAAAGGAGTTAAGAAATTTTGGTGGTTTAAATAAGGGTGGATAACTATATTCCTTTATGATTGCTTACAGACGCATTCCTCAAACAGGGTCCCTTCTTGTTTAAGATCAGAACCATAACATCACCCTACTAACCCAAGAAGTAATCCTATGAAAGGTTAGCAAACTGAAACTTTGAATTGCCATGTAGTTATAGTTTCCTGTACTAGATGGGATTAAGTCAGAGACATCATTTATAGCTATAGTTAAGGTACAGCTCAAATACACATGTTGTCTTATATGTCCCATCATACTGATAAGAAAACAAAGGGGAATGAGGGAAGGAATGAAGTCTCGATTCTGAGAAGTCATTTAGAATACATACTGTAATTAGTATGCTAAATTTCTATTATTTATTCTGTTGCTGTTGTTGTTGCATGTCTTAGAATGACAGTGTAAACATCATGCATGTGTACAGAAGAAAAGTATTCAGTAAGTATGAGAAAGTGGGAATTGTTTTCTTGTAATAAATCTAGTATAGAGGTAATAGAATTTGTAAATAGTACCTATTTTGTTCTGAATAGTAGTTTATTTCTTATACTTAAAATTTCCATCCCTTGTCAGGTCCTGTCAGGCAGTCAGTCGTTCTCTGGAGCTGACATGTTGATGCTTTCAGCCTTGTCTAACACAGGGGGCCTGATAAGCCTGACTAGCCGGGCTTGTTTAATAAACATATTTGTTCAGCACCAGACCATGGTTCTTGCATCATAAATATTTGCCTTTTTTGGTTAATTTCAGAGAGGAAATGTGAGCATTTTTCTCTGATGTTCCATTTATAGATTGTAATGAAGACTGAAAATGGTGATGAGATGTTAAGCAAACATAGGATTAGTGACAAAGAGTAGCTTGTTGTCTATCCTAATTAAGTGCCTAGTGCGGTCAGTGGTTTGTGCAGTCTTGAAGAATGGCAAAAATAGATAAAAGCCTTGAGTGTCTTTAGCAAGGAAGGATTTGTGCAGGAAGCAATGATTTCAGTGGAGACTGATTTGGAGCTGTTACAGCAGCGTTTTTTTATAGTTGAGTATGTTGTTTGCTCTTATGCTAAACTAGCATATCTTCCTGACTCTTTTTCTTTCCCTCTAAAATTGTAGCATATTTCAATTTTGGCCTCACAAAGCCATCAAGCAAATACATCGGGGAATTCTGATAAAATATATTTGAATTAATATCATTATCTACAAATCTGCTTTCATTGAGTCCTACTCCATTCTTTTGTGAAGAATACAAAAGGGATTGTCCATGGGAATAGGGAATAAGGGGTGAGTCCCATGGATTAAAACCCTTCCTGTTGCCCATGAGGATAACAGATGGACTCTTGTCTTCAGACTCACTTGCTGGTTTGAATCCAGGCAGCAGGATTATCCCTCTGTCAGCAGTCCAGCCAGTAGCAGCAGGTTGGCTGCGAGGGAGAAACAGCACACTCCATTACTTACTGCACAGAGACAGCCATGCTTGCTCACTGGGACCGTGAGACCAAAAACAGCCTGCTGTACATGACAAAGTTCGTAACCCCCCAAAGTCCAGGTCTCTGGAGGAGGACAAAAATGAGCTCACTGTCTTATGAATACCTTGGGCTGAGAGCACGAAGTGCAAGAGGACTGAAAAGGCAGACACCATATGAAGGGAAGAGGCGAGAGAAACATCCTCTTCAGCGGGAACATAAACGTGCCATCTCATCAACATTCCTGAGCTCAGTCCTCTCCCTAGGGCCTATGCTGAACTGCTCATGAGAAAAGAACCTGGTCAACTGACCTGTTTGATTGCTTCTTCTGGGTAGTTCAGAGAGATGAGTCCCAGATGAAAAATGAGAGTTATGTAAGGGTGTCTCTAGCCTTGGCGCCTGATCTGACCAAGTACTAAATGCTGAGCGCATGGGATGGGAGGGAGACATTGCTGTTTAAAAAGCCCTGTAGTGACGATATTTTCCATATTATATTTGCTTTCAGGAACTCAGCAGAGATACCCACATACCTGCTATGTATAAATGACTGGGTTCAGTTTAACTAATAGAAGCAGTAGTAATTTGATCAGGGTACCTTGCCATAGAAATTATTTTGGCTGATATAATAGCTTAGAAAAAACATAGATCAGGAGATCATGGATTACTACACCAATATGCTAATATGGGCATACTCTTTCTGGTACCCAGGATAATTCACAGCCAGCTCAGATTATTTGTTACAGATAATATACTGTAGTGTCTTAAGGATCAGGCAAGCCTTGAACTGTAAAGATGGTGACTTTAGTTTGCATAAAATTCAGTAATAAATTCCTCTTCATATGACTTTAATAGTTGAATCATGTGAAATACATGCCTTTGAGACAGGGGAGGTGTCTTTTAGTTCTGTGGCACCATGCCATAAATGCAAAACATGGTACAACGAAGTCAGAACTTCCCTGAGGATGATATCCAGCATCAGTGATTTCTCTACTCAGGCCTAATACTGGATGGGAACAGACTAATACACTAAGAACGAATGTGCCTGATGTGTAGTTTCATGGCCATGTTTTAAAGTCTATGCATTAAAGGCCAGAGTTAAAGGCAAAGTGTGACCCTAATTTTGTAAATCCCAGGAAAAGACTTCTGGCTAGTTTTCTTTATGTACAGTATTACTAAAAAAATATTTAGGTAATTAAAACCATTTTACATTAAAATAATATGTAATTACTTTATATACTGAATGATTTTCCCTTGGGGCAAATAAAATAGGTTTCAAGCCTTGAAGAGACTAGACACAAGCTTACCTTTACATAAGTAGGCAAACACTGAGAACAAACAAATACATCAAACTCCTCTGGTGTATACATTTGTTCAGGGCAGAAGATGAGACCTGGTCAATCTCATCCAAAGTGTAAGGTTCCTCTTCTGAGAGCAAAGGCCAGAGTTTGAATGAGGTGTCGAGCTATGGCCTGTGGCCTTGCCTTATTAATGTAGTTTCTAAAGGAGATAATTTTGAGTTGGTGGCAAGTTTGTACGTTTGGTTTGTTTTGAAACATATTTTAAAAGATACTGGCTTATTTGTACCTGTGCAGCCTGGTTGTATTGAAATCTGGTGCTTTAGTATATGGCACTGTTAGAGCCATAATCAGTAAGCAGTTCTGGGTATATGCATCAAGAAGACTGTGGGCTGGAAGATCAGCGAGACGAGGATGCTGAAAAGCACATTGCTTCATGCTTCTGCAGGGCTCTTGAGCTCAATCAAGGTTTCAAACTGTGTAACAGTGCCATGCCCTTACGGGGTCACGAAAATGTTAAAATAATCCAGTAACAGGCTGCTAAAGACCACAGTGCCAGCGAATAGGTGACAGGTTCATGTGTGATTTACATAGAGTATTAATTGATTAACCCTGAAAGCCCTGTGGGTGATTACTATGCTGATGAGTAATTTCTCATGCTGATATGTAGGCCCTTCCTTTCCTCTGGCTCACCCCCAAGTACCCTGAGCATCATTCCTTTGATGTTCTTCCTACAGCCTAAAGACATCTCAGCCCACGCTTGGTTTTGTGCTGCCAGTGACGTCCATGATCCAGGCTAACTGCAGGCTTGCTCCTTGAGAGGGCAGTCAGAAGGGAAACCAGAGGTGTTCTGGCTAATCCCCCAAGTGGCCTGGCCACAGGTCCTCCCACCACGAACTCTCCTACCTGTGTGTGTGATGAGGAGCAGATCTCTTGGTTTTGTTCTCCTGGCAAGTAGCAGACCACTCTGAAAACAGTACAGAAGCACAAGAGCCTGTTCTCACAAGCACTGCTGCGGGTCTGAAGGCTTCTATGAACAGATGCTGTTTTACTGCACCCCTACTTTAAGGTTGGCCCTCGTACCTGTCTCTTTTTTCTCTTCCATAACACTTATGAAAATCAGTCTTTTCCTCAACATACCCGTGGAGAAACATTGCAAGTGACTTGTTTTTCAAGTTCCTGAAAATAAAGTTGATTGAGAGATTTACCACTTAGTGTTTTTTATTTCACAGCTTGATTTTAAAATGTCTTATGTGGCAGAATGAGAAAAATGTTGAAAAATTAAGGTATTATAATAGAAATAAACAGTGATTATTTCCTTTGGATAATGTTTCCTTTAATTTCCTAAGGTATGCTGGATTGCATGTTAATGTAACCAGATATTCAATATTTTCCAGATCTTGTTATTATAACTGTAATGTTTGCCCTGATAATTTGCTCCCAGTATGTAATAGTGCTTATATATATGGGTGGGTTAAAGCTAATTGCCACACAGTTCTTTTTTATTAGGGCTATAGAGACTAATAGCCCACACAAGTTTATGAAAAAAAAAATTACACATTTACAAGCATCTTGATCTGATTAATTCTGAGAATAGTTATTCTGAACATAAATACACATAAACCTGTAAATAAATGCAAGTAAAAAGAGAAATGAGTGATTTTTAAAGGAGTGTCTTCCGTTGGTTTCCTTTGTGATAGGGCAGATGGTTTTCAGTTCATAGTTTTATACGGATTTATTTGTATTTTAATTTTTTATGGAGTAAATTCATCCCAAGAAGTTTCAAGGTCACCAACTTATTTGTGTCATTCCCACATTGTGTGTGGATTGCACAGCTGTAATGCATTCCACAGATTGTGATATTGTACCTATAAACATACCTGGGAAGGCCATAATAAGATAGCTGAATTCTTTATAAAGTGGATATTATTTTACAAAATTAATGTTATTATAAACTCCCTTGGTGTGTTACTAGCTTGACAGCTGAAGGCCAATGAGAGTTAGATCCACCAAATTTCTGATAGATTTATTTTGTGGTATTTCTTTCTACTGTATTTAACGAGTCAGGTCAGTTTAAAAAACTATTTAAATATACAAGTTGATTTCTATCTGCATTAAAGAAAAAAAATGCGTAAAATCAACCATATTTTAATATGTTCTTAGAGATGTATAGTTTTAGGTTTTTATATTAAAAGAAGAGGAAAACACTGTTATGTGACTAGGGTTTCTCATATGCCTTCTATGCTTTGCACTTTTTTTAAAAAAAGATTACACTTTTATATATTTTTTAGTTTTTTGTATGAGGCATATGAAAGAAAAAAATGCAATAGACATCAAGATTTGAATGCACCTTTTTATATGCCACAATTAACTGGGATTAGGTGCACATTGTCTGGTATATTTACAGCAATATTGTGCTGATATATGTTGCATGCTGTTGCACTCCTAAGTTCTGCGGGGTAACAGACTCATAAGTTTCAAATTAGTAAATATAAGCCCTGAGGTGAAATTATTACAATAGGAAGTGAACTATTACAATATTTATTATTATAATTATTAGTCAACTCATTTGGATGTCCTATGTTGGGCAGAATTCACTCACATATTTTTGTCTTTGTAGTTTTTGCTTCCTCTTGTGTATTCCTTTTGTTTCTGTTTCAGACTTCATTCAGGCAGAGATATACATGTGTACATTTTATGTACAGGGAGAGCTTTCCTTTCTAAAATCATGTTAAATAGTTCACTGTCTATGAACCTGGATTCTTCCTTTTGTCATGTTGTGGAGCTTAGACAGTTTCAGTCAACAAAAAGGACCAGCAGATTTGAAAATACTTCCATATAGTTTATGGGTTGTATTCTCATTCCTTTTCCAGCCTCTGCATATTGGATACAAGGGTTGAATATCCGTGCCTGGGAAGTCGGGTGATTGCCCTGGTCAGAGTTGCCCAGTGCTGCCTCGGGGTGG
The DNA here is from genome assembly GCF_000690775.1 of Eurypyga helias. Lineage (NCBI taxonomy): Eukaryota > Metazoa > Chordata > Aves > Eurypygiformes > Eurypygidae > Eurypyga > Eurypyga helias. The sequence goes on along the minus strand of NW_010264866.1, from coordinate 115,543 downwards.
TTGGCATAAGCAGGCACCAGGACTACCTGCATCCCACCTGGGGACTATTCAGCTGGCAGATGAGTCCATCGCTATGCAGGCGGTACTAAAGCTTAAATCCACCTTAGCTGTATTTTCACGGGTATCACAGGCTGTGAGTTTCCCACTGCTCCTCTCCTTCACCATGTATTTAACACAGTTAATAAGTAAAGCAAGGATACCAGATTGGAGAAGGCATGCTGTATTCCCTTCCTATCTTCCCTTCGGTAATTTCAGCCTGATCCTGTAGTGGCAGTTAGCTTTAGATTTTAAGGAAAAGCATTGCTGTTCTTGTAACACTGCACAGCATATCTTCAATCGTGGTTCTTAAAGCATTCTACGTGTTTGAATGTCAATTTACTTGTTTAAACATGCTTTGCGTGCTTGTATACAGAGTATAAAACAGTTCTTGACTGGAAATTTGGACATCAGCTCTTCATTCATTTTGTAACATTTGGGGCCTTTCTTGGTTTTTGTGGGTCTTGGATTGGGTCCTAGGTTATGTCTAGCTTAGAGGCTACAAGCTAGTGACAAGATACTAAAGTCAGTATTGTCAATTCTTAACTGCAACAAGACATGTAAAGTTTGGCTGGACATTAATCAGTGGCAACTTCCAGAAGGTCTTCTGTGTCAGCGGTGGGAGGGGAACTCTGTTAAACTCACCTCGGTAGTGCCCAATGCAAGTTCTTGGTTTTAAGGATTTAGTCACTTTGGTGCCTGGAAGTGTCTTGCCTAGTTTCAGAAGATACACCAATTCTCTCTGGTGACACCCCCTGAAAATTCAGACAAATTACTACCCTGTGATGATCTGCTCATGTTGTCCAACTGCTGCTCTCACTGAAGTCCAGGGCAACAGGAGCCTATGAAAGTAAGTAGCTGAGATTCCCATACCCTCAAGTGCACCAGAGACCTGACTGCATGGTACTTAGTTGTTGATTTATACAAGATCATGACTGTGAGAATATGTCTGAGGCAAAAAGGGACCAGAAAATACTGCTGAGATTCAGTGGGGCAGGAGGTGTAACTGTTGGGCAGGAGACAAATGACTTTAGCAAAGGGCCAGCTGTGTTCCTTATATTGCAGCGCGTAACTGTCCGTGCAGTCATGAGGAACTGACTGTGTGTACCTGAGGCACTGCGTAGTTACAAGTAGTTTCTTTTATTTTAAATACCTAGATTGTATTGTATAATTATTTGATTTATCTGCACATGTTCTCTCTGGAGAAAGTATCCAAACAATTGCTGTTGCTATTAATATTATTAGGATGGGTGCCCAGGAATACTGAACATCTTGGGGGAACACCTGAGTCTGCAGGTGTGCAGCATAGTAAAGGCTTCTGGATAACTTAGGCTGCATCCTGGGCTTAACACTTTTATATTGTCAAGATTCAAAGGCAGAGTTGTCCCCTGAGTCCCAGCTCACATTTGGAGAGAAAAATTTTGTAACATGGGCTATATTGGCACTTCACTTCCCAGGAAAATACGCTGCACATATTTAAACCACCCCCTAGTTACAGCATCACCACATATCTTTCATCTTTCTAAGTCACCAGGTAAGGACTGGATCTTGAGGAACTCCACATTCATAAGTGGCTTGTTTTTTCCTCAGGAGGACATTTAAGATGGTCAGAAAAGCTTTATCTCAGGAGGAAGCACAATGGCGTTGAACAGAACTGCTTGATTAGTAATATTAGGTATTTAATATTAAATAGAGGCAGTCTATGGTTTTTATTATTGTTTTGAAAGGCTGCAGTATGGGAGGAACTAGCCAGTAATTGGGCATGTGTGCAAACAAAACATATATCCAACGTGAGTTATTTCTATGACAGCAGTAGAAAGATTATCATCATAACATCCTTCCCAGAATATTTCATATCAGGCAGCCTTCCACAGCTGTAGTTCTCAATCTTTATTAGATCTATTATACAAACAGAGAAGGCTTCTTGAGTCAGCAGAAACTCAGCAAGCTGATATGTGTTGTTCATGCTGCCTTGCAAATCACTTGCCCGTATCATCTAAGAGTTGATTAAAGTGGAGGTTGATTGGTTAATTTGCTCTCAACCTTGGAGAACCCATGAAATTGATTATTATAGTGGTTATTTAAAATATGTGGTACGTCATTCTTTCTTAGTGTTTAGCTGTATTCTAAAGACAAACAAAAATTTATGGATCATTATTAAGGGAAAAAAATAGAGAAAAAGAACTTTCCTGTTAGGCATTTTTCTATGTTGCTTTTAAATCAAATGACTTTTCATTAATATCCCTGCTTATACACTACATGACAGGGTTTCTCTGACTAATTTACAGTCATGGAAATTGTGGACATGAAGAGAATAAAGAACAAAAAATTATTCTCTCTCTCTCATGCATACCTCTGTTTGCTTTCCTAACATTTTCCTCTCTGTAAAGAGTTAAAAGCAATGAAGACTATTGGGAAAACCTCCCTCCTCCCCCACATACACTAATAGCAAAGATAATCTAGAAAATACCTGATGTCCTGAGGGAAATGATGGGAAAGCTATTAACAGGGTGGAGTACTGCTATCCTGGTTCCAACTTTCTAGAAAAATTTTACAGTTCCCAGCCCTGCCCTGGTGATGAAAAGGCAGAAAGGGGGCTGAGTAGTTTTCCAGCACTGCCCTGAAAATGTCTGTGAATGCTAACAGGCCTTGGTAGTCTCACATGATATACCATATGTTTCTCCTAGCTAAAGATGGAAGTAGCCATAATGAAAAGAGGGTAATAAATGTTTGAAAGATCAAGTGTTTGGTAAAGGAAGAAATATTTATAGTCCTGTGTATCCTTTCACTCTAAGTGCTTTGGCTGAATGAAAAAATAATGCTTTGTTTATAAGGCAGCTCTTTTTGAATTATTTTAATAAAGTATTGACAATCTCCCAGAGGGAAAAAGCTTTACAGGTAGTAACACATATTAACCAGAGATGCAGCACAAAGATCTGCTCCCAGAGTGACTGGTCAAGGCAGCAGCACCACATGGGAGAGGGGTCAGCGTATAGCTAACATGGATAAGGCGCGTGTTGAAAGCACAGGTTACCCTGTCACATCTGGTTTCTTCCTCTCCTTCTATGCAGAAATCAAAGCAGTATGTATATGTATTTGGTCTCTGCATATAAAACTACTCCGGTTCCTTCTTGGTCAGGACATCTTAATAGAACTTAGCACGATTTGCACTGTACTTGCACAGGCTGGAATGATCAGATTGCAGTATTTATGTGGAACAGGCCCAGTACATGGTATGGACAGCTGCTAGCTTTCTCCTCCTGCCAGTTCATCACCAACGTGCACGACTGGGGCCAAAAGGCTGCCCCGCTGTTCCCCGAAGCACTGCTTCACATCTGAATGGGAGTCATTGGTGTGGTCTTAGTCCACGTTCTCCTTTGCTTTTTCTCCAGCATGGTTATAATGCTGTGGTCTAATCACAGCTGACGGGGTTTGGTTTGGGTTTCCTATGGGTTTTTTAGCTTTATCAACTATATTACTGCAAATTCTCATCTTCTGACTGTAGGCTGTTCCCTGCTGGCTGCCATAGCATCCTGTGCAGTTTCACTTACCTTCACTGGTTTCCTGGGTGCATTTATTGAGGCAACTTCTCTTATCTGGCAGCATTCATTGCAGTTGCTAAAAGCCACAAAAATGTAAGAATTGCATGTGAGTGCCTTCTTTTTACAGTTGCTGTCTGCATCTTTCTTTCTGCATACAATTGATTAATTCTTCTGTACAATGCCTTGAGGAATTAGTGTGTGAAGTATCTCATCTGATAGATCTGCTAAGTGCATTTATGAAGACATCTTCAGGCAACAGTATTGTCATACACTACAATCATAGAGGGTATGTCTTGGATCCTGTCCTTACTGGTAAAGAGTCATGTCTGTGTATTTCCTAGTGACTAATTTCTGCCTGAGAAGAGGTGTTTGTGGGAGACTGCCAACCACTGTTGTGCTAAAATTATACACACAAAAAAATGTGTGCATGCTTTATATCTTCTGCTAATTTCTTTGTTGGGTAAATAGGATGCCATTCAGAAGTATGTATTTTTTCTTTTCATGAATTATTTCAAAGAATAGAGGGGGGAAAAAAGGACTGTTGCATGCAAATCCTTGGCTGACTTTTTGCAAATGTTGACACCTTCTAAGAGCTGAAAATTCTCAGAACTTCAGTTTTCTGAAGATCGAATCCAAACTGACCAACCTGCAAGGAGGGGTCATTTTCTACCTCTAGCTTTAAGCAAGTATAGCCATGAATTTTCATTCTGAACAGGTACCATCTTCACTACTATATACAGCATTTTCCAGCTGGGGTCCCCACTACCAGTTGATTAGAGGCCTTTCATGCTGCTAAAGGACAGTGAATTGCTGTAGATCAAATTCTAGCAATAAAGGCAGATGATCTCCTCTACTTACTGGAAGGAATTTGGAAGAGGAAAAGCATATATATTCCATGAACTGCCACATTCAACTGCCAGAGAAAAAATTTAAATGTGTATTCACCTTCCAAATGGGTATTTCTAAGCAGGTATTTTTAATCACCTATTTTTGCAGATGGCTTTTTTTTTTTTAATTTGATAGAGCACACTAGCACAATCCAAACTTTTTGTTTATACTCTGGCACCTGAATCTCAGTTAATACCGCTAATATAATGGGAGGAGAACAGACAGGACTTTAAAACACCTATATTCTGGCACAGACTGAGTCTTGTGCTTTCTGTATATGAATTTACTTGCTGTTGTCCATGGCCAAATATGGAAACCAAGACTAATATTGCAAAGTTTTTTGATAACTTCCTGTTTGAAGGGGTTTCCCAGTGTGTGCTGAGGATTGAAGGTTGACAATACACATATTTTCTTTACATTCCTTCAGCAGATTTCTTGAAACAATGTATACTCCATAGGTTGAAACTGCTTGAGTCCCCAGTTTTGCCCTTATTTGGGCTCTGGAAGCAATGCAAAACCCCTTAGCCTTTTTGATGTTATGCAGAGGCTGCAGGATAAGGGCTCCCCATAGAAAGTGTATTTTCAGGGAATGGTTTACATCTACTTTAAGAGCATTCAAGCTGCCAAAGAATTATTAGCGTAACTGAACAGCAGACCCCTAGTCTATCTTAGTGCATGGTAAACTAGCTAAAAACCAGGAAAAAATTAATACCAAAGTGGTAGCAATTTGCTGTATTTTCCTCTTAAGAGCAGCAGCTTTGCCTTCCAAAAATTGTGCTGGAGCTACAGATTCATTAAAAGATTTTTTGTTTCTGATAGAGTGGGGCCTGACAGTGCTAGGCACTGCATAGAGAGAAGCAGGCAGACCCAGCTCTCACCTGTAAAATAATTAGATAGAAATATACAGAAGAAAGATACAAAACCAGCAAGCAGTTTAGTGCAAGCAAATCTCAGGTGAGATCCATGGCCTAGGGCTCACTTTGGTTTTTGAGAAGTACTTAGACAGTATGGAGAAGAAAGTGGATAGAGAGTTTAAAAGGAGAGAACATCGCTCTAGGTATTCAGTCGTTGTGCATGACTGAGTGTGAAAGAAAAATGTGTGGAAAATAATGCAGTTATGTTTCACTCTTCCCTATGTGTACTGGGTGACTGCTTCAGCTTCAGAACAGTGTGTGAGCACTCTTCTGCCTCAAGTATCAGGTGCAGTAACTAGGGATGATACTAACTAGTCCTATGCTAGCTGTAGATACTCATTAATTAACATATATCACTTTTAATCATTGTTTAAAAAAGAGTGTAGGTTAAATTGCCAAAGAGTAGGCAGCGTAAACGAGTTTGTCATCCTCTTTCATGTATGAAACAGAAGGATGCCTGTCTTGTGGTTCACAAGTATTAAATCAGTGACGTTTGTGTCATGCTTTGAGGATACAGGATGAATGAATTCTGCTCACAATTTTTTAATACATTATTTCTGCATGGAATTACAAAGCATGATTAACAGAGATAGTTTCATCTTACAATTCAAGATCTGTATTTCCCTAACAAGACGACTCAGAAATTCTTACCTTGGAGCTGCCAGTGCTGCAGGAGCAGAATAATGTCCAGAGACCAGTCTGGTACCATCCATTTTCTGCTTCATACGAAGAGCACTTGCAAGTCTTAGAGAAACATTCAGGCCCTACTGTTAAGCATTTGCTGAGATTTTTGAACTATTGGTAATCAGAATGAAAACATATATTCTCAACATCATCTAAAAAAAAAACCAACCCCACACACCCTCCCCCCAGAAGAACAAAACAGAACAAGGGCTTTAGAAAAAAAATTTTTTATTCACTTCCATGCATTTAGTTATATTTTTATTCACATTATTCAGTAGAAAGTTCATTCAAAACAGCCTGACATGAGGAGCTGTCTCAGTGGCATCCATTTTTCATACTCTGATCATTTGTAGCATATTATCACATTACTTAATAACCAGCCAGCTTTTACTTCTCTAAACTCTCTAATCTGTTTATGTGAAATACAGTCCTGTCTCAGTTTCCACATTTTATAGAGCCAGCCCCTCATGGTTACTACCCTTTGAGGTTTTCCTTAATGCATGATTTTTTTTTTTAATCAAATTAATATCCCAAACAAAGTTCTTACACAGAGAGTAGCTAGTCAAAAATCATTTGACATAATACATTTTGATATGGAAAGATGTCAGCTTATTTAAATGTTTTGCTGAAGCACATCAATTTTGATGACATTATTAAAGTATTTCATTTGGACTTCTTAAATGTTTCACTTTGAAATGCGTATTTCAATAATTTATGTATAGACTAAGGTTTATCAAGTGAAAATGTGAATTAAATGTGTACAGTTTATCAACACAAGCACTTCTTATGTTTCTAAAGTCTAAATATGATGGTATTTCCTATGAAATGAGGCACTAATAAGTTATTGTAGGAAATCTAAGCAAAAATTCTCATTAAGGGGAAAATCCAGATTTCACAGAGCTCTACCGCTGAACTTTGTAGGCAGTGTGAGACGATGTGCTTAGACAGCAATAATCAGCTCCACAGACAAGCACTGGAGAACAATTCGTTGTTTGGCAGTTTTGTAGAAAAGGATCTATGCCTTCTGATAGATCTGAAGTGAGTATGAATCAGCATTATGTCCATTTCCTACATATGAAAAATGCAGATCTGGTACTGGAATGTGCAAGAGGAGCACTTTCTGTAAAATACATGACATTAGCTTTGCGTTTCACACCGTGCCGATATAGGCTGGGCACCTCACCTCTAGGAAGGTGTGGAGTACCCAGAGCAGCTCCAGGTGAAAGCAAGGAGAAAGTATGAAGGGTTAGGTTGTGATATCTGTAGAAGACTGAATGAAGACATAGGTACAGTGTTCTCATATGTAAATGTTATTTTAAAAGAGAAAGGGAATAATTTGTTTTTCAGAGAATATGTTTTATTGTCTAGAAGGAGACGTAATGGGCCTAAATTAAAGAAAAGGGGGTAAGGCTGTAACTATGTTAGCAGGTGATAAGGCACAATAGCAGCTTGACAGTAGACCTAAATAGTTGGTAGCACAGCTCTTATGTCTACAGTAATGCACTTGGTTTTCCTCTAGACTGCATTTAGTCTGGTCCCTTAGAGTGAACATCCTGACTATCCATGAAGTTTGAAACTGCACCAAGAACAAATCGTCGGTTCAAACGCATATGTTCCCCACAGGTGTTGGTGCCACATCTGGTGCACACACCTAGCAGATCTTGCAGATTAGCTTTTTCCAAATGGATTCTAATTTGTGAGCACCAAAAACGCTCTGAGGACTGAAATAATATGATATTGACTTGAAAACTACTACTGCTCAACCAAACCACTAACATAAACAGCTTGCATTGTCTTATATAGATAATGCAGACTTCCTGCTAGTACTAGCAGCTTTGAATTCATGAATGAGATTGATACCTTATAAGAAGTTAGATATATTTGTCAGGAATCACATACGTATAGCTCTTTTTCCCAGGATCCTTTCCACTACTGTTTTCTGTGATTCCTTTGTATAGACATCATGTTTTCTACCCAGAAAAGGGGAAACTGGGGTAGATAATTATACACATTATAGTCGAAATGTGTAAGGTATCACTGGTCTGAGTGTAGAAAAAGATATATTTAGCTGTTGGAGATAAGTATAAATAAAACCTACTGTAGACTATACAGCAGTGGTGTACTGTTAGCATTTCTAAGCCAGTTTCATAACAAAAATTGGCATCTTAGAAGTTTTTTTGAGATGCTTTTTACTTTTTCATTCCTTACATCAAAATGGAAAATGGATTTCTCAGTTACAAAAAAAAAAAAGGTAAAAATGGCAAAAAATTCAGCCTAGAGCAAGTATTTATGATAGCCTTATAAACCTATAAAAATGGTCCCGATTTCTAAACTCGCTCTTTAATTGAGTGACATGAACTTTAATTAATTAAATGGTTGCTTTTATTTTTAGCTGAATTAGGATATTAAATCTGTTTCCTTTTTCAAGAAAATGAAACCAAATGAGGCACTATAAAATGCTAAAATCAATACATTAATATAATCGTATTGCTTTTGGTTTTTTGAAAGTTTCCAATTACTATTAAATTTTCAAAGAGTAGCTACTTCCCCACAGTGTGTGATAACAGGTGCACTACAATCAAAATGAAAAATAGTTTGCATAATATCCTGTGTTTACAGTACTGGTCCCAAAATAATAAGATTCACACCCGGAGGCTGTGAACGTCCATGGTACCATGTTCCCATGTTCCCATTTTAAAATCTCAAGTCCCCAAAATTCTAGTTGCATTTACTTCTCAGGCTTTATGGCTTCCTTGAATACATTGCACTCTTTTAATTTTGCCTTCTCCTAATGTTTCCCCATTTTCTACCCATACATATCTGAAGAAATTTAACTCTTTCCTGACTAAAACCAACACAGCCACAATATCATTTTGAAATTTGGGAAATTCCAAGATTTTAATTTCTGATAGTGATTTTGTGACATACAGTCAAAGAAGCAAAATTATATTAAATTTAGTGGAAGCCTTTATTTGTCTTTCCCAATGCATGTCAAGAAGCAGGAAGCTAGACTCTTCACATCCCTGTGCTGACATTGCTTTTAGTATTTCTGGGTTTCTGACACAGTTGCTACCTGTTCCTCTTGGATGGGGAAACTACAGTTCTGTGCACCACATCTCTGCATTCTCCTTTCCAGCTGTATGAAGCACAGACACATATTCTGATCTCCAGTGGGTAACAGCCATCTGATTTCAAGTTAATGTCTACTTATAATACAGAAGTCAGTAATATATGCATCTATGCTGACCTAACATGACCTCACTACAGTAAGAACAGTTTTTAATGGCCAATGGGACCTTCCAGGTTATGTTTCTGGCTGCACTGGTATGTAAAAGAAAGTCCTATCATGGTTTTTCATTGCCGTGCAGCTGATTACATTTTTCTGCAATAAGTGCCACTTGGGGTAAGTAGTATCAATTCTGTGCCCTGAGGCATAAGACAAAAACTTGTTTCTCAGGTAGCTGTGGATTTTTTTTAACTTAATTCTTTGTAGAGGCCTCTAGAAGTATGAGATCACATTCTCATTACTGATCACATTTCTAGGATATAGAAATAATGATCGGATGTCATATAGTTGAAGTGTTACAAGACCTTAACAGTGGAAAGTCAGTTTGTGTCAAACACTGGGTTCTTGCTTTGGTGTACTGAGAGTGAAACTGAACCCCAGGTAACTTTGTTTATCAACACAACTCTCAGTTTAGATAGGCTTGTGCTAAATTGATGGAAAGCTGGGCTATATATTCTTTTACACCACTCATCTTCCCTAATTTTCCCCAAAATCTTCTCATAATCACAATAACTTTGATGTTATCACAGCTTTTGATATATGTCTGGATTTATTTATGTGGTTTTATTTATTCATAGAGTTTCTATCCAAAGTAAGGAAAAAAAATATTGGTTCATTACAACATTCGAAAACTTTTTCTCTGAATGAAATCGTTGCATGCAAGCTTGGAAATCAAGAGAAAATGTCAGTCAACTTTTTGAATTTGAAACTTTCGCGACTATTTACTGTTTCATATTTAAAGTGTCTAATTTAGATGCTATGAATTGTCATTTAGAACTGCAGATATATTTCACAGTTAATTTAGGTCCAAATTTTACATTCTTAAAAGCATCTGAATAATCATAAGTAGACACTGTTTCCCTATTGTCACCATCTATGAGAACAAGGGCCAGATGGTAACTACTGTGAAGTGAAAAAGAGATTAATTATTGTGAACTTGAAAACAATTATGAAGTTAGTGAAAATATATTTTTACAGTAAATTTTTAATTTACATGCTATACTTTTAATGTAAATGCCATTTTCAAAATATGATACACATTAAACAAATGTTTGAAAACACAGCTGCAGAATTAACATAAAAATCTGGGAAAAAGACTTAACATTGCTTCAGAAAACACATTTTTATTTTGAGTATGTTTGTATATAGACATACAAGGCATAAGAAAGAGCATGGTTTGCTAAATGTTCACTGTAGCCATGTTGATCATGCTGTTGAAATTCTGACACTTTTTTTTCAAATTTTACATTACATTGAAGTTTATAAATGGTTTCTAAAATGTTAGCAAAATTCTTATGGATGTTTTGGTAAATGATTACTATAATAGATTTTTATGGAGTCCAACAGCTCAATAGATGGTGCAAAACCAACCCTTAAACATATTCCTTGCTTTGGTGTTATGTAAGTATGATCCTAAAGTTAAGCCAGTTCTTTATATACTGTGCTGAGTTGAAGACTAATTGAAAAGCTGCGCAAGACACATGTAACAAAGACAAACAAAGACGAAAACAGTACACATCAAGATGATTTTTTTAAAAGAAATTCTCCTAAACTAGTAGATTGCTCAACCCAGCCAGAGCCTGATTCATCCTCCTTGCTTTAAACCTGTATCCCAGGTGACTGACAGGCAGCTTGTACAGGAGAAGCATAAAGAATATCAGCTGAGCTAGATTTTTCATAATGGGGGGTATCAAACTGTGGCTATCTATAAAACTGATGATCTGGAGCCAGAAACAGTGCCATCTTCCTCTTACAGTCCTAAATGAAAACCACTGTTAAAGCAGGATCTAACTAAAATAAGTTTGGCTTTCTTTTTGTTGCAATGGAAAAACTGTGTCTTCTCTGCTTAAAAAGGTGCTGAAGAAAAACCCCAGCTATTCCTCTGATCCAATACTTAAGGTTCACAGTAGTTTTAATCATCTATTTCCAGCCTATATACCTGGTTAGCAACCAGCTCCCCTTCACTTTCTGTCATATTCAATAACACTCACTTCTTTTCAGCTGCCATGGGCAACTTTTGAGGCTCTTTCTGTCGCTGCTTCTTGTCAGAAGTGTAATGGTTTATGCCCACAGAATGCTTTTCTCCTAGGACATGCTGCCTGAGAATATTAGCACCTAAAATAGTCCTTGAAGGTTTTGAGATGACATACTCATGTTCCTGAGATTCCTAAGCTTATTTTTGGATTGCTGATTCAGGTGAAGCGTTGCTTGCCTATACTGTCCAATAGAGACTGGCCACTTTCAGAGAAACAGCAATAACAGAAATGCATTTGCTCCGTGCACTCACACTTTCTATCATGGATATGCCCCAAAAAACCAAACAAAATTCATTCCAGCAAACCATTATTTTGGCTATTATATTAGAAAAAAACTACAGAAAAAAGAAAGCAAAATTAGTTTAAGAGCACGTCTGACCCTAAATTCTAGCTGTCGCTTAAGACCTCTGACACGTATCACAACAGTACAGGCTGACAGAAGGACTGAGGTGCTCTTCATTTCCAGGGTGCTGCCTCTCAGAGTATACTTTGTTCTTGCCTCTCCATATATAAAGCAAGCTATTACTAAGTTAGCGGATATGATGTTAAAACCACATCCTGACAACCCTCCATTTTCTTCCTAATTTATAGGAAGCTATGATGCGGCAATTTTAATTGGTTATTTTGAGACTGTGAGAAATGAATGGAATTTTCTTTAGGCTTGTAGAAGAAAACAATGTTACTTCTGAAATATTGTACTTGGTTTTTTTGCCCGTTTACTTTTTGATCAGGATATCACTGTGGTGCATCTCTGCTCTTCCACTGAGAAACTCCTGGGATTCACGTTTTGCAGATGTTGTAACAAAATTGTTTTTTGAAGACCACATATAACCCATTAATAAAGCAGATGTTGGGACTGAGGCACAGGTGCAGCTCTCCTCCCACACATAAACACACAGGCCCAAGCACACAGACACACACACACACTGCAGGCCTTCATTGTTATCAAGTCACTGCACATTATCCCTGCCTTTTTGTACTCAGCCTATCAAATTCTGTAGCTCTCACTTCTGCTTCAGCTGCTTCATGGAAATGCACCACAGCATACCAGGAAGACTCTTATTTATTCTCCCCTCAAAACAGCAGTAAGTCCCTTCTAGTGCTCCCCACACACTGGATTAATGGTGCCCCAAATATTGGATTAATGGTGAGGGTCAGCTGAGGTAAGCAGACCCAGGAAAACAATCTTCCACCTTGGGTCAGAATTCTGGGTATTGGTATTTCTTAGGGACTTTTCAGTAGTCCTTCTCTTTATGATGAAGGGATCTTATTCCTTTGGAGATGGATCAGGAAGACTCCGAATGTGTAGCAGCTCTCAGGGGGGAAAACTTGTGACATCTCCTCTTAAGGATGGAAAAGGATCCAGTGACCCACAGCGAGAGCTGGATTTGGCACTGGGCATACACCAATGCAGAAAGCAGTGTTTCATGTCACATCTTTCACATCCTGAGCAGCAAACTGCCCCTTTCAGCAAAGCAGTTAAACACATGCTTATGTCCTATTGACTTTCTAGCACTTAAACATATGCTTAACATCTTGGCTGAATTGGGGTAGACTTAAGCAAATGATTTAGTGCTTTGCTGTAGCAGGTGTCAATGAAAGGGGGAATATTTGCCTCCTCTGCTTTTCACCTTCAGTCTTACTGTTCAGGAGTTTACACATACAATTCTGGGTCAAGCAGCCTCTCTTTGAAATAGTGTATCCTTTTACCAGGTGCATGCATGTTTTTGTCTGGTTAACCAGCGTGAGGTATAGCGCACGAGGCAGACAGCTTCTCACTCTCCTCCTCCTAGCACATTTCTCAGGTTGCCTCCATTGAGTTACTTTTTTGTATATTGATTCTGGAAGAAGTTATTGACTGCTTGTTTCAATACTGGCCAGCATAGCTAGATGTAGCAATTTAGATCTCTTAAGGCAGAAATGAGCAAACTCCCACTGAGACAGCTATCCATTGATTAACATCAAATACTCACAGCCTTTAATGTCATTCTGTTCCTAGACTCCTATATTATTATTTTCTGGTTCAGAAAACACAGGGATATAAATCCACTTCCATTTTTACCCCATCCCAAGAGAAGGAGATTCAGAGATATAACACAATCCACCCGAAGCATAAATCTGCAACTGAAGCTTAGACGCACAGTATCAGACAACAGTTTCCTAGTGCAAGCTGTTGAACTGCTTTCCACGGGTGTCTCTTTCATTTTCTCCATCATCATGCAAATGGCTGACTATTGGCTAATACAGCCTTCTTTTTACATATGAATAAAAGCTTTATACTCTAGGCTTTGTCTCCTGGAGAGTATGGCAATCATAAAAGCATTTCTTTTCATGAGCTTACACACCAACCTAACCGGAGGGCCTTTAGGCAAAGGCTAACCTTTGATATTTTTTAGAACAGTATGAGACAGTTTGGCTATTCTGGTTTGATCTGCAACAATTTACCACTATTAATCAGCAGGGAAAGCAGCTAATGAACTAGTGGCAGATTCCCTAGCTCTAAAGCAGGCATTGCATAGCAGGGTTTCTGCTGTCTGTTAGTGAAATACCACTGCATGTTTCTAAATAACAAAGGTTTTTGTTATGGCTGTGAGTTGATTTACTTTTCTGCTTGTGAAATGTTTGAATAATTGGACCTTTACTGAAAAGTGTCTCACTGCTGCCTTTACCAGTGTAAGATCAACTTTTCCGGAAAGGACCTATACACCTGGGATTATTTTTACCATGAACATCTCAACAGCTTCAAATTTCACATGGTTTTTACATAGACAAGGAGCTACAGCTGGTAGCCCAAAGGACTGAGCTGTATTAGCCTTAAAAACTGTGGGAACTGTTTGTATGTTTTATTAAAGGCCAAAAGTCAACACAATGAATAAGAATATAGCTTTGAACACTTTTTATAGGATTGGTTTTAGTCCATTCTCTCTCCTTGGGTGGGAGGTGTGTGTGTGACATGATTGACTATATAGATACTTCATGCGAGTAAACATTATGGAGACAAAAAAAGCTAACTAAATTAAGCTTTCCATGAATTAAAATAGGTTAGAAATTTGAGGAGGCTTTTACTACATAAGGGAGGAGTCATGAAATAACCTTGTAGGTGAAATAAAACAGATTAGACAGCTAATAAAATTAGTCAGAGGTTGATACCTTTATGAAAGGGGCAATATGAAATGGGTGCTACTATTCAGAGAAACAGGATTTGATGACCCAGGAAGACATTTTCATGAGCTTCATGTCCAGCATATAGGATTTTTAAATGATACTCAGACAGCCTAGCTTGCAATCATTATTGGTTATAGAGGCAGTTAAAATACTTATAATTTGATTGATAGGGTATGAGTTGTCATGCACTATGTTTAAATCATATATGTAATATGTTTTATGAAAGGGGCAATATGAAATGGGTGCTACTATTCAGAGAAACAGGATTTGATGACACAGGAAGACATTTTCATAAGCTTCATGTCCAGCATATAGGATTTTTAAATGATACTCAGACAGCCTAGCTTGCAATCATTATTGGTTATAGAGGCAGTTAAAATACTTATAATTTGATTCATAGGGTATGAGTTGCACTATGTTTAAATCATATAAGTAATATGTGTATATGAAAAATACCCATTGTATACCTGTACTGTTTAATCCCAGTCTCATACCTCATTACACACAGGCAAAGAAGCTTTGCTTGGGGTGCAGTAAATGGCAAAATCTAGACCCACAGCTTCATACTCATAACTGATAACAGGTTCTGTAATTGTGCCAGTCGGAGGAAGGGGAGAGTCAGTGGGAGGAGCGGGCCAAGCAGCCTGCTACGATCCCTGCAGCACGGGTAATGATGTCTGTAATGGGTAATGACCACTACGTCTGTGCACCTCTGGCTAGTTATACAGCCTGCTAATGCTGTAGGGAACCCATCATAATGAGTATATACAGAGGTTGTCCTGGAAGAGCATTGTGGAAAGTATGTGCAGTATGCGGTGCATGGTGGAAAAACATTCTTGGGCTGGTTGGAGCCAGCCTAGGTGCATACGAAGATGTGAGGAGGGTGAGGCTTTCCTCCTGCTGCTCTTGTGCCATGACAAAATGAGTAAATGAAAAGGCTCTGCGTCATACATCTCATCTCAGCTGCTGGCTTCCCAACCCGATTTTGTTTTTCATAATACTAAATAGGCTGGACTGCTTAATTGACATATAACCCTACACAGTCAAAAAAGTTTAATGGAGCAATGGATCTAGGCAAATTTAGCCCCTAGGTTGCTAATTTGATTCAATATCACTTTGTCATTAACTCCTCTGAGTTCTATGGATTTGAACAGTTTCTTTTTTTTCTCCAAATGTGAGCAGTACAGAGATGTTAGTATTACATATTTGACTAATCTATTAATCAGCATGGCTGGATTTCAGCTGAATATCAGCTGAGAGCAAAAAAAGCATAGACCAGTCTCTCAGAAAATCTGTTTACTTTGCAGGATACGAAATGTGACAGATCTTCTGTGAGGAAGATTTTCAGTGACTTTCCAAACAGAGTATTTGCAGAGATCTCTAGCATTTAGGCATGTGCACAGTGCCATTTTGCTTTATGAGCAGATACTGTATGTGGATTCTGGCCAGAAAGGGGGCAGGAAAGAGTTAATGCTCCCCCTGACTGGGGGGAGGTCCACAGCTGCATCCCCTAAGCACAGGGATTTCCAGCCCCTGGGCCAACCCAGCTGTCAAGAATTAAGTAGTTCCTCAGCACTCTGTAAAAGGGAGGTGCTCCGAGGGGTTGGTTTGGCTCGTATTAGGGGTTAGATGCTTTGCAAGGGAGAGCAGGGGAAAACATGAGCTAAAAAGAAAAACACCCTCCTTTTTGTCCTTTATTAGACTCAAACTTTGAACATGTTCTTTCAGATTTTCCTTTTAAACTTCTACATATGGTCAGAGAGGGTGTACATTTCACTTAGCCTGTCGGCAGTAACAAGGAAAGAGCTTTTTTTCTCAAGTTTTTCATCTATTAGGGAGTAAAAGTTTCCCAGTCAATTGTCTTCTTAAAAGCTGGGTAAATTAGTCTCTAGTTTACCTTTGGTGACCATGACTTATGAAACTTTGTGCCAGCGGTGTTATAAAATGGAGTGCTCTTCTGTCAAGTAAAGTTTCTCTTCTCCTCCTTTAGGTTTGAATAGTGTCAGGCATAATTTTCGAAAAGGTGATTAGAGAGAAAGCTGCTGCTGTATTATGTAATATTCCGTTAGGGGCAGTAAAGTTACCTAAGAAACTACAATAAAGGTTGAGGAGGGGGAGAACTTGGTAATCATTTGAAATATTAAATCTGCCTAATGAATTAAAAGAAGCTCTCTGGCTCCATAGAGAGCTTTTATAGTTTGTAACAAACCCTAGTAGTATGAAAGCTTTATCATGATTTGATGAAGGGTATTTTGAAAAACAGCCTTAGAAAGTAGCCCTGTTAGTTCCTTCTGTGCTGTAGCATGATTTGGCTGTGGTGTTTCTGTCATGCTACCTGAATAAATAGCTTCAGTTGTGCTGAGTCTGGACCTTCCCAAATGGGAAATCATATAACTCCGTAGTTATGAACGCAAGAATTTATTTATTGGGGGTAACAGATTTCTATCAACTATGTGTGCCTAATTATTTTATAAGAAATAGTGGGCAACCATATCATAGGAATAGTGAAGTTACCCTCAGGCAGCTCTGTTTACACAAGTCTGTTTTTCCCCAAACTGTTTCTGTGTCAGGGTTTTTTTCATCACAATAAGAAGTGCATGTCTTAAGCTTGCTTACATAGAATCACAGAATGGTTTAGGTTCAAATGGGCCTTAAAGTTTCAATCCCTCTGCCATAGGCAGAAACACCTTCCACTAAGTCAGGTGGTTCCATGCCTCATCCAGCCTGTCCTTGAACACTTCCAGGGCATCCACAGCTTCTCTGGGCAACCTGTTCCAGTGAACCACCTTTCCATGAAACAAGACTTTTACTTTGGGTCAAAAGACAATGTCTACACCACCTCCCCACCTTCATATAATCTGATGTTTTACTGCTTAATGTCTATATTCTCTTTACTATAATATGTACCCAGATAAATATGGAAAGTTTTTCCTGGATTCAGTGTATGTTCTACTCTATTCTGTGCAGCACAGACATCATAATCCTGCAACTATAGCATCACTTTCTTTTGCTGGGTAAATGTTTGATACCAGAAGTCCACTTTGATTCTACTGCAGGTTCAGGAGGAAAGCAGCATCTGACAGAATACCTTTTACAAACATCTTGAATAAGCAGCCAAATGTGCAGGGGAAGCTGTGTCTGGAGTTACTAAGCCACTGAAATACAGAAAGCGGCTCTTCCTTGTATAGCCTGTGTGCAAGCTGTGGTTGACAAGGAGCCCTTGCAGTTGCCTGCAGCTTCCTGGATGGTCCTTGTTCATATCAACATCCCTTTACTGAACTTGATAAAACAGCAAAGGTATGGTAGTATTTCCAGAGGACAGAATTATGAAAGGCAGGAAGCACTTGACAGCATTTTGTCTCTCTTACTTACAATGATTCAATTATTAATTTTTTCTCTTACACTAAAAAGATTTATCCTGCTATGCTTCAAGGATACAATAAAACAAGTCTTTATTTTTTTAAATTTTTTAATTTTTTTTTATGTCTCTTCATAAGGCATAAAGAGGCCTTTTATTGAAAACAACCTCAGAGCACCCTACAAAGCCACAGGACCCAGTTGGAAGGCCAGACTAAGATTATATCTCACGTGTTACTAGGCTGTAAATTGTAACAGGCACCAATGTCTCAGAACCATACGAGGTGGGAGGGCAAGCAGGCTTTACTGGACTACTGATGTGAAATGTTCGGTCTACTGTAGTTGTTACCAGCTTAAAGTGCCACCTTTTGTATTTTTAATTAGTAAAGAATGATGATTCCTTTCTTCACCACAGGACAATGAAATATATTTTATAAGGCAAACAGCAGCTGCAGGGTGTGGGCATGGTTATTATAAAATAATCATGCCCACAGGGATCAGGGAGGCATTTGGTTCTGCCTCGTGCCTCACAAGAACCGTAGGGTGCAATTGCTGTGCAATGGTAGTCTCCCTGTCATTTTATATTATTTAATGAATTCCACTACATTGTCTTCAAGCTCTGCCTTGCGGTTATTGTAAAGAAACTCAAATATCTGTTGTACTGACTGCATCAGCAGTCACCTCCTATTTGAGTTTATTGCTGCCATCAAAATAGCATGGGACTGTTGTCCGTGATACAGGAAGGGAAAAGATTATATAGTTCTAAAATTTAATGCCCTTATCCTGTTAGGAGAGCAGTCCTACATTCCAAGAGGCACAAAGGTTGAGCAGATGATAGACTAATTCATTAACACCTTAATATGAATGATTGTCTATTGTTTGATTCACACAATACCTGTCTTACATAGCAAGTGATTACAGTGCTCTCTCCTAGCATTACATCATAGTGTCACCTCCTGTATTTCACAGACTATTGTGCTTTGCATGTTTAAATGTAGTTAGTTGAGTAATTTGTTTACTTCAACTTGTACTTGAGTAGTATGTCTGTTCAAGAAAGGTTTCGTGTCTTCATTTGAACATATCGAGTGAGTCTTTTGGCCATGACAATTGGCCATGATTGTAAATCTTCACCAGTTGTTAAGTTTTTTGACTTTTAGCCACCTAAATATTGGCATCTCCATCTTCTAGCTCTGTAAAGCCTTTTCTTTGACTTTGCAAAACCTTGCAAAGGGTCCATTTCTCAGTCATCTTTTGAAAACTCTAATTAGATGGAACACACTGCTTTTGCTTTTCCCTGCTCCCCCATCTTGACTCACTTTGTTGTTCTTTTCATGTCTTTGTCCTTAGACCTATTATTCTCATCTCAAGTTAATTATTTCATTTTGATTTTATAGCATTTGTCAAACACTCTAGGCATTTTCCATAAATTAAATCTGCAAGCTCCAACTGAAAGCTTAACATAAACAATGTAGAACAATCCCATCAAATAATCATCATGCTCAAAACTGCATATCACTATTTCTTGCCTCACTATTTCAGCTAGCATAATGGAGCTTATGCTAATGGCTATTTTCCTCTACATGGGGTTGAAAAAAAGGAAAATAACATGAATAAAAGCTCTTCCTTGTATTGTGCTGATTCTTCTGAAGTTTAGGAGTCTTCCCATTAACTTGCTATTTTTATATTAGATAAAACTCTTACAAACATATTTGAGGATAAAAATTTTACTAGTAGGAGTGAAATTGGGTATTTTGTGGAAAAATGAGTGCCCCAGAAGTTGTATTATGTCTGTGTCCATAAAGGTGATGAAGTTTTGACAATGCAAACTTCTTATTACACCACAAAATTTACCTTAACCTTATTAAATGATTTAGGAAGATACTTAAGCTGCCATAATGAATTCATTAAATTTCTGTGTGTTGGTAGATAATTCAGAACTAGAAAATCTGTCTGAATTAAATAAAGAAGTGCCTAATAAATAGTCTCACCAATTTGTGTACCTTAGTATTGCTGAGTTATTGCAAACCTGATTTATGTTTTAATGAGGTAAGGTATGATTATATACAACCTTTAGTATGGTAGTCAGCACTACAGGATCTCAACACTTCTCAGCTGTTGGAGATTTTTACTTAAAGAGGAAGTAGAAGATGGTTACCCTGATTTCATAAGACCTGAGGTGATTTACAGAGAAATTACAGCAGTGGCAGGAACAGAACTTCTGGCTAATCAAGCCCACTCTGCTGCTATTATGGCAGCAGCAACATAAAACCCTGTTCACAGACTTATCAAGCTTCATCTTTAAACCCGTTCATTTGCTGCATTAGAAAACTTCATTTCTCTAGTGACTGAAATATCTAAGTTTCTGCCAAAGCTTTTCTGTCCCATTTACTACTGTTTGTTCTTATACGAGCTTTGTACTTAAGCATGTAAAGCTCTTCTGTTGACCAGTTTGACTCCTTTGATATGCTTCTAGACCACAATCATATCTGTTAATTAAAATAAATAAATAAATAAATAAAGCTATGTTCACTTCAAATTCCTTGGAAGAGATGACCTTCCATGTAATTTCCTAGTCATGCCAAAACCCATCTGCGTACTCTTTGCATATGAATTAATCTTTGTTGAGTATAGGTGATGCAGCAAAGCAGAGTAAGTTGTTCCTATGCTTTACACTTTGCACAATGCAATTTATTTTTCTCCACTTCTCCTGGAAATACTAATGCTAATACTAATACTAATTTATCTTTTTCATTAAAATGTAGCATTAAGTGGTTCTCAGTTACCATGAGACCTATTTAAAACATAGACTGTCTTTTTACTCTTCATGTTTCAGTTTGGAAAACTTCCGCTTATGGTAGTCATTTAATATTCGTCCTTAAACATATGAGTTGTGACTTTTGTGAATTCAAATATGAATAGTATGATATAGCTTGAAATAAGACCTTGAGCTCTGTAACTTACATCTTGTACTCTGACCACTGGACTCATCTTCCACTTGCTGCAATCTATAAATGAGATATTTTGCCTGGGGTCAAGAAAATTTTACATCTGAAATGATAGTCAGCTAGAAGGACTCCATTTCTTAAATACTAAAAGTCATCCTAAATTATCATTCCCTTATTGCAAATATACATTATGTAAACTTATTAGGGAATGGATTTTGCCCCAAAAGAAATGTTCACTACACAGAAATGACAACGAACTAAAATAAACCCCAAAGCTAAGTAAGAAAGTAGGTTTAATCTTCAGAAGATTTATTTTTATGCTGTTTACACTAGCATTTAGTCCAGTTTGACTTGATTCATTAAGTGCTTTCTAGTAGCTTCCGGTCACATTTTAATCCATGTTTTACACATTAAAGTAATGAACTTTCAGCGGTACATAATAATAGATCATAGTGATGATCTGAGACTCATTTGTGGTTCAGAGAATGCCATTAAAATGCAGATCTAAACATAGAACTTTTATTTCCTCTCCCCAAGATAAAGTGAGGAAAAAAAATTAATAAAGAAAGGAGAGATTGAGTAGAAAGCTGCATTACAGACTTGATCTCAGGTCTACAATACAAATATACTGACTCCATATTTCTAATATTTGCATCTGTAAATCCTTGCCTAAATTGAGATATTTCAGGTACTATTTCTTCCACTGCTCATATGTTACATTGCCTTGAACAAATCCTTTAACTCTCATGATCTATTTACCTATTACTTGTCTTTCTTTGGAGAGAGGCCTGTGTAGAGATTAGTATAAGAGGGTCTTGATCTGTACTTAATGCTCCAGCACTTACAAAAATAAGAAATAAGTTGTGAGACAGGAATGAAAACTTTGCTTTCTGAAGGACAGCAATGCTCCTGAAATACTAGGTGAGAAGAGACTTCAGAATAAAACTCCTGCAAAAGGGTCTGCAGAAATCAAGCATTTGTTTTCTTTTAAAGAAAAGAATACAGTTGAATAATTGTTTCCATCTCCAAGGATTGTGTGTTACTGCCGACCTTTCTGGGGAAGTCACCTGTCTCTGAAGTGCAGCCATCTGTTTAAGATTGCATTGCAACATTAAACTATCAAGTAGGAAAGGAAATCGAGTTAAACAGCAACTGCAGCTGGAATAGTGGAAAAATATAACTAAGCAGACTTAACTAAGGACATGGAATTTTAGTCTGTTTATAGTGGCAGATAGTCTAAAGTCTTATTTAAAAAGAGCAGTTGAAATGTGAAGAAAGATCTTAGCTTTCCTGCTGTATCTGGGAGTCAGGTGGTCCAATTAGTACCCTATTGTGAATAATCTCTAGAGGTTGTTGTAGTCCTACTTAACTTTATTCCTTTAAGTGTTTTAGGAGTTTCTCTAAACATCACAACCTGCCTCACGAAGCAGCATGGTACAAAATCCTTTCTCCTCTGCTTTCTTCCCTCCCACGTGGTTGGCATACATTGTAAGAAACTCTGTGGCTTCTGAACTCAAGCACAACAGCTCACCAGGTAGATCTCATGTTTCACTACAAAGGGAAATGGAAAATCTTGTAATTAGGGTGTTGAAGGAGACTCGGGAGACTTGATTAAATTGGTGTATGACCTTGGCAAGTCCTTTAGTCTCTTCTACGTCACGCTTTCTAAACTGTAGGATCTAGTCTTACCTGTCTACTAGCTGGGGAATTTGAAGCACAGGTGCAGTGCATGACTATTGCTGAAGAGTAGAATATTGTGATCCAAAGGATTTGACTGACAGAGTTTAATACATACCACTGCACCCTGAACTCTGAAGCTGATGAAAACTTTCAGTCTGTAAATTTTGCTCTCATATTAATAAAGTGATTTGTTTGCCTGTGGTAAGGCAAATCTTTCTTCCCTCTGTATTTTCCAAGACAGATCTTCCACTTCCTTGGGCTGGTCTGCAGTAAAAAGAGTTGCTATTAATCTGACAAGCTGTTTCCAACTGCTGCAAGCATGTCATTAAAAGGATCTTCCTAACCCACACATCAGTCTTCTTGACATCTGTCATACAGCTTAGATCATATATATCTTTTTCTCCCCTATGAGAGAGAGTCATACTGTAAACATTCTTAGGTTACTTTTAGTCTCATGTCAGAAAGAATCATATACTTATTTTCGGCATGTTCAACTTCCGCTACTAATGGTAACTACAGATCTACAGACACACTCCCTGATTTTCCTTTCTTTGCATCCCTTTCCTGGTTACTGACACACTTCAGAAAGACAGATGTAGCCTTTGCATGAAATCAGATGTACATATTGCTAACAGAATGCTGGGCAATCCGATAACAAAGTCAGTTAGCTCTTATCGCTCTATTTCTATTCTTTGCTCACACTGATGGATGGGACACTCTTAAACTGTCCCTCGCTAGGCTGTTCGAACTGCTGCTGCTATTTATTCTTACTCCTTTTTCTCTTCTACTCTTTTTCTTGCAAACCCTCAATTTATCTAACTAATTACACTATTCTCTTCTTTTGGTTGACCTCACTTTTGATGCTGCTTCGATATTGTACACAGCTATTTCTCTTTTCCATTTTTACGTGTGCACTTTCATGTTAACAACTAAAATCTGGCAACATGCTTGACTGTAATTCATATGTCAGTTTGGATTGAAGCCATTCCTTGGAAGATGTGCATTTGAAGCGGCAGGGAGTAAGTGACTGATAATGAAAATAAGCATTTTTGGGGGGAGAACTTCAATAGATCATTTATTGGAGAGCATATTCTAATGAGTGCCACCCACCCCTACCAGATGTGTCACTGGGGATTAGCCCATCCCTAACAAGTGTACTGTTTGATACCCAATGCAACTTGAAGGAGGGGAAAAAGGGAGGCTTTCAGAACTCTAGTCAATAAGACAGTGAGTTGCAGATTTGCAAAATGGGGCAGAGACCTATGGCACCCATATTAAAATGTCAGACTTAGTTTGTGCTCTGGGTTGTGTAGCTATTAGCTAGACTGCATCCCCTGCTTCACATTTTGGCTGTGTTGTCTGAATATGCATAATGTTATTGGTAGAATGCCATGATCTGATTGAAAGATGTGGGCTCCATGTTGTCATATCCTTAGAAATGCTTGGCCCCCAGGATTACTCCTGTCTCGTCATTTCCATATTCCTCACCAGCATAAACATATATTTTCCTAAAGCTCCAAATTAGGGAAGCCTTGTCTTCAGTTCATATGCATAGCTGGATTTTGCACATGTATTTATAGATAAGGATATTTATGGATAATAAATCAAAATTATTTTAATATACACAAGCAGGTCATAAAAAATAAAGTGTTATTATCCTTTTAATTGCATCAACTTATTAATTGTTTTTTAATAATATTTGGAAAAATGTTAGACCCTTTTGAGGAATTCGAGATTTCCCCCTCTCTACTTTCTCACTTCCAGAATATGGAATTTCTTCCTACTGACATTTTTCATAGTTTCTTCCCCTTACTGTGATAACTCCAAAGTGATATTGTCCTTTAAAATTGCTTTTCCCCTCTGGCACGGGCTTACTGATCATCTTTTGTAAGTGAAAATTCTCCATCTAACAAGCTGAACATTCTTGTTCTTCTTACTGCTGCCCAGCTATGGGAAGGACTTGCGGTTTTTTCTGTCATATACGGTATTACCAAGTCATAAGAATTCTCCACTGTTGGCCTTCTCTACCTCTCAGAAACAAAGCCTGACTTGGAATTAAAAGACAGGTATATGCATATATATGTGTGTGTGTGTATGTGTGTATATATATACTGAATGAATTAAAGTGTAAAATAAATAGTATGTGTGCATTGTTGCCAAGTGGAATTCAGAACTGATACATAAAATGTAATTTTTTTTGTCTTGTTAAACATGAAACTTTCTTCAAAGAAAATTCACTTAGACTATAATAAAATGTAGGAATGACAGGTCTTTATGCTTTATTAAAATGTTTTCCTTCATTTTTTATTATTCTGTTATTTACTGTGAGTAGTGAACTTCAAGAAACTAATAAGAACAAGGTTTAATATATTTTATATAATTTTCATTATATACCATCTTGAAATCTACATGAGTTTGCATCAAAAGATGATGCTGTAACTGCTTGTCCGAAAGCTCAGTTTTATCATTAAATTTTCCGGTGTGTCATAAAAATTAGTAAAGCTTGCAGTGAAATCAGTGAGAAATCAAACCAGGATTGAAAATTTGGAAACATGTTAGGTATTATTTTGTTATGTATGTCTTATTTTGTATTTCAGCAGTAGCAAGGCATAAGATGCAAATTAGATTAGATGTTCACATCATATTCTGTGCACTGGGCCAGTCAAATGTCCTCTGGAATCCTGTCAGAATTCCCAGTTGTGGGATTCTGCAGCTTGTCATCCATGGCAACAAAAGCATCCTCTTCCCTGGTTTTGCTCAAATATACGGCATGCTACAGCAAGGTGGTGTGTCATGACTTTTCCAACAATGAAGAAAAGAAAACTAAAACTGAGGATAATGTTGACCTTGATGATTGTGAAGGATTAATGTCTTCAGGAGTCAAAGAAGTGAGAAAGCCTAGAAGAACTGAATTAAAAATGTTACAGAATTGCCAAATGTCCTCTAATGAAAAATGTCAACCACACCAGAACGATCATCTTGGTTTTATATTGGATCCACCCTCCAACCTCTTAATCAAATTTGCATGTTTAGATTGGAAGCATTTTGGGACAGACTCCAATCTTTTTACTTGCCTGTGAGGCACCTAATGTACTTCAGGCACCCAGTAAAAACAGTAACGCTGAGATTCAATATCCTTCTCTTTATATTTCCAGAAACATGTGAGCCAGAATTAGAAATCTGATCCTGGTGAAATATATAGGGTGACATCTGGATAAGGATTTTTGAACACTTACTAAATAATTCCATTAAATAACACTATTCTGACTGAAATCTCATTTAGTCAATATTGTCATTAATATCACCTGCTAAAACTGTAGTAAGATCTGTTCCGAAGTGGATTGTGTTTGGGTTTACATATTTTGCAGAAGAATATACAGATATTTTAATATATACATATATTTTAATTATTTCCAGGTATAGTGTTACTGAGACCTTTTGTCACTGTCTTTACCAAATCTATATTTTACATGCAATCTTAAAAAAAAAAAAAAAAGCAGAGAAAGAAAAACAGAAACAGTATTTTTCTGAGGTAAAAATGTGTGAAGACAATACTGTCTGCAGTTACATTTTCTGTGTTTTTGAAGAGGTTTTAGGACAACTGGGGAAGTGGAGGTGTGTGAAAGGTTGATCAAAGGTTTGGAAGAGCTTTCAAAAAAAGATTAAATAGACTAGGATTCTTCAGTTAGGAAAAGAAATCATTGAGGGAGGATATGACAGAGGTCCATTAAATCCCAAACAGTATGTCGAAATGTCTAGAAAATTATCTTTTACTGTCTCTTCTAATAGAAGAACTAACTGGCCTCAAGTAATGGCAAGGTCAAAGCAGCAAAAGATGATACTATAAGAGATATAACAGAGCGTCTTCGCTATAGGATACTTTGGACATTAAAAGTTTACATAATTTTAAAAAGTCATGTAGACACATTACTGAAAGTTTTCTTTCAGTTTTGTATTATTTAAACACAGAAATATTTCCTCTAGCACAGCAAGTCCCTAAACTGCAATATTTGTTGAATGCCAGGAGATTATATCACAGAGATACCACTGTGTGTTTTCCCTGCAAAGGCATTTTTGCCTTTGGCCATTCTGGCAGGCAGGACAGTGGGCTCAGTGAGTGGTATGGTATGCCTTAGAGACTAACGGAGTGACAGAGACATGGACTCCTGCCCCTCTCCCTTAAACTGGTGTAATGCAACTAAGTGAAACCATGAAGAACTAAAGTCTCTGTGAGAGGAATCATGGGCCTCATAGCAAATTAACTCTGCAAAACAGTAGATCTCCACAATGTTTTCCAAGAAAGTTAATCTCCATCATTACAGTTGACATGAAAAGTATTGTAGGGAAGGGCTATGCTTATGACTGGTATTGGTTTTTATAGATAAGATAAATGTGTGTGTGTCGGTTTATTATAATCTGCCTAAATGAAACTCTGCATTGACCAATAGTTTTATTTTCTGCAGTGATCCTCTTCACTGGTGCATATGTAAAAAAATTGGATTAGATGATCCTTGCTTCACATTTATCTTCCTGTACATTTTATGGTTATAACAGTCAAGGGCAATAGCACCAGAGATTGTGTAATATTTTGAGGAAGTGGGGAGAAAAGTAGAAAATATATTAGGGTTTGGGCTGGAGCTCCTGCAGAGAGCAATGACTAAGATCCCATAAATATTTCCTGTTGGTCCAGCAGCTGCAGAAATTAGTAAGGTTTTTCCCCACCCATTTATTTTCACAGTGCCATCCCTTCTCCTTGAACTGTATTTAAAATGTAAATAAAAAGAAGGCTTTTAGGAGATTTAACTATTTCCCTTGGTATTTAAATTATTCAATTATAACTAAAGCTATTAAAATACAGTTAATTAAAATGGTTAGATTGTTTTCCTTTGCACTGATCACAGCATTGCCCTACTTCTCCCTCTAGCTGTTTAATTCCTATTAAAAATGATAATGCTTTGCTTTATTCATAAATGCAGTAACCTTACGTACATTCTTCAAGTGATCTCTTTGGTACAAACTGTGCTGGTTTTCCTCTTTTCTAGCAATGAAGCAGAAATTCTGCTGTAGTCTTTAGAGGTTTAATCAGCAGTAAGGGGACTCAGAATTTAAACATTAACATTACCAAGTCACGAGAAATAGCACAGCTTCCAGTAAAAAGCTTTGGTTTTATTTAGATGCAATATAATATCATTAGGGACAGTAGGAGAACCCTGGAGGTTAATAAAAGGTAGAACCTAAATAAAGGTTTCATAACTCACAATATAAAATTGCCATATCTACACCTGTAAATATTTTATCTGAATAGTTTCACAACACTCAGTTGGGAATAGTAATCCAGATGAAGTGCGGAGGGGTAAGAGCTTTAAAAAAATATAAAATACGCCAAGGCAAGTTCATCTCATCTTTATCTCCACAGATAAGGAGACAAATCTACCCTTCTGGTTTTTGGCATTACAATTAGAATATTACAACCCTTCTTTCTCCCCCAAGGTCATAGAGACCTTTCTTGTACAGCTTTTCTTTTCTCCTTTGGGAGGCAAAGCGAAGTTATAGTGAAGCGAGAAGATCTTGATAGCCTCACACTCTCACTGAATAACGTGGTTTTCTAAGGTAAAACCCAAAAGAAGCTCCTTTCATCTGTTTACATAGCTTTGCATGAATTTGTGTTGTACAAGACAAATGTCTGTGGAGGCACAAAGGATGTTATGCAGCTATTGTAACAATAGTGACATCAAGTCAAGGTGAGTATGATGGGCCAAGAAGGTCAGACCTTGATGTATGTTTGATCATCAAAGTACTGAGGAGCTATACATATAAGGACACATCTACAACATTGATTTTTGTCTGTCTTGCTGGGGAAGGCTCACAGGGAGGGATGTGGATATGTTTGTAAAAGAAGGAAGAGCCCCAAGTAATTCAGCATTGTTTCATCTCCAGCATGTGTGTCAGCACAGAGGGAGAGCATAGAGCCTGTAAATATTACGGTTTATATTATTTACATTCACAGGGCATTGCTGAAATTCCAGCTTCACTGGAGCAGATAGTAGAACTCCTTTGGATTTCAAATTGGCCACTCCTGCTTATTTTCATGTAATACCAGTTACGCAAGAAGACACTTTCTCTTCCATGTTTCTCAAGGGCATTGAAAGCTTTAGATATTGCTACAGCCCACAAGCCTAATAAACATCATTTGCCATATACAGGACTGCCTGAAATAACAATGCTTTGGGGGAACTATTAAACAATTCAGTCTGTCTCCTGCTGTGTGACAGAGAACATGTAACACATGGGGCAGTGGTAATGAGAGAGCTACAGGATGCTCAGCACACATATGGATTGGGTGGGAGGGCTAAAAGGCTAATTTGAGGCTTCCTGATGTAGCACATTGGCAGGAAAAGAGTGCATATAATATAGTCAGTTTAGTTTCAGCCCTGAACAAACTTACAATCAGCTCAGTTTGTTATAGTTGGTGGAAGGGTGATGAAAATGCAGAGGTCCTTGCTGATTATTTTAGTTCTGTTAACTACAGTAGGTATTGCTTAATTAGGAACATCCTTGACCATAACAGGAATGTAACTGGATGTACTGGGTTTGTGTGGTAGGGTTTTGGGACGGGCTACAGGGGTGGCTCCTGTAAGAAGCTGCTAGAAGCTTCTCCAGCTCCAAGTCAGACCTGCCTCTGGCCATGGCCAAGCCAATTAGCACCTCTGTGACTAACATTTAAGAGGGGAAAACAAACAGGACTGGAGCAGCGAGAGGAGTGGGATGTGAGAGAAACAACCAGGCAAACACCTGGGTCAATGTAGAGACAGGGATGAGGTGCCTGGAGCAGAGGTTTCCTGGTGGTCAGGCTGTGCCCCTGCGGCCATGGAGGGTCATAAGGAAGCAGAGACCTGCCTGCAGCCTGGGGAGGACCCCACATTGGAGCAGGTGGCTGTGCCAGGAGGAGGTTGTGATGCCGTAGGGAACCCAGGCTGAAGTAGGCTGTTCCTGAATGATGGCATTGCACAGAAAGGACCTATGCCAGAGCAGTTTGTGCAGAACTGTAGCTCATGGGAAGGACTCACCTTGGAGAAGTTGGTAGAGGAGTCTTCTATAGGAGGGACCTCACAGTGGAGCAGGGGCACAGTGTGAGGAGTCTTCCCCTGAGGTGGAAGGAGCAGCAGAGACAACATGTGGTGGACTGACCATAGCACACATTCTCCATCCCTCTACACCACTTGGATGAAGAGGGTAGAGAAATGGAGAGTGAAGTTGAGCCTGGGAAGAAGGGAGGGGTGGGGGTAAGGTGATTTTGAGTACTGGTTTTATTTCTCATTATTACACTTGGGTTTGATTGGTAACAAATTAAATTGATTTTTCTTCCCCAAGCAGAGTCTGTTTTGCCCATGACCATAATGGCTGAGTGATCCCTCCCTGTCCTGGTCTTGACCCATGAGCCCATTGAGCATGTGGTTGCATGAGGCTTAGTAGCCAGCTGGGCATGAACCACAACAGTAGAGAAACATGGTCTGTCTGCAATAATGGAGAGAACTGCAAGAAGGAGGCTTGGCTAGAATTCAAAAAGCTATGGTATTTCAGCCCATGCTAAACTTGTAACTTTTAGCCTGAGAAAGAAATGAGGTTTCCCTACCATGATACTGGTCTATCTGTTGTATGACTTACTTTCAAACTAAGGGAGAGATCTCAGTGGAATATAGCAATGATAGGGGCATTTACATATCCTAACTTATCTGTTTCCGCAAGACTCAGGTTTTCACACAATGAAACTCATCTGACATTGTGAGAGTTTCAGACATTGTTCCTGTTGTTTTCCAAGGGTTTGTATGTGTCTGAGTCATTGGGGAGTCTTAAAAAGCAACTGTCAGTGGAACATCTTGCAAGACTTACTCTAATGGTCCAGGTCCAGTGTTCAAGACGTAGCAATACATGGACTCCCTACCATCTCCAGTGATAAGCACTGTTGATAGCTTTAAAGGATTTTTTTTTTCTTAGTTGAAAATTGAATTTTCAGTAAAAGTGATTAGATGCTTTTATACTCTGTAATCTCCCATAATACTAAATAGTTTAACTAGGTACCTTCAGTTCTGTTTCCATTTTGTCCCCATTGTAACTGAAGTTTTCAACCAAGGACTCTAAATTTGTCTGAGGGTTCAGTGAGTATGAGTACTATCAAACAAACCAGTGATTCAGAAATGTGCTAAAGAATAAGGCTGTTCACTTATTCATTCAGTCGAGCCTCCTACAGGGACATCTGCTTGTTGACTTCTGATGAGGTGTGTGGATGGAAGAGTAGAAAGTGCTTCTAAAGTGGTTTTTTATTTACACAGTCCTTTTCTGACAGACTTTATAAGGGGTTCCCTCTCCTTCCTCAGCCAGACCATTAAAGTTACAGTTGTTATCAATGCTCAACTTTTCTGTCCCCTGATTTAGTTAGCATGACTGATTCAGCTGGACCTGTGCCAGTGGAAATCCTTCATTCTACAAATATGCATAGCTCTTTCTTGAACTAAGTATTCAATATTATATCTCCTTTACCAAAAGGAACAACGGAAGCGATTTAAGTATTTCTTTTCCAGACAAGACATTGTAATTGTTATGCTGAAGGTTTATCACAGAAATGTGTTTGCGGACTTTTTATTATTATGATCTTATTTGTCAAGTAAATGGTTGGATTGATGCAGTTTTTGAGAAATCAGTGTTGCATTGGCCTAAATCCATGTATTTAAAACAGTGGATTCCTGTTTTGCACTAAAATTGGGCTCCTCATAGTTCTCCATTTGTTCTGTTATTATTATTGTATGTCTGTAACTGGACGTGGGAAGGAATCTACAAGGAATTCAAATAAGGTAATTTTCGTTACTGCTCTATTTTGTGAACTGTTTAAATGGTATAAATAAATCGCGTCTAACTTCTCTTGCAAAGCTAAAAACTTCACAATGCTTCATTTGTGAAATGCAACATAGAGTAAAATAGACAGAGGGTGAGTGATATGCCATGAAATAGTGAATGTATTAGACCAAGCCAAGTTTAAACTCATGTTGTGTCCAGAACTTCTGTGGGTTTTTTAAGTACAAGCAGCCAGTCCTTTGCTGCTCTATTGCCACACTGTCTCTTCTTATTCATTCCCATTATGAATGGGAAAAATTTGCTCCACAAAGAATTCTGGGTGGCAGTGGAGCTTAAATCACTGGCCAATGCAAAAGACTAGCTAATTTTTTTTTTTAATTTATTTTTCCTTGATCAATTTGCTATTGACAGGGGCTAAAAGCAAGATTGAACTTCAAATTCTGTCTTGAAATAGTCAATATTAATTACAATCTCATGCACAAATCTTGTATTTGGGGCAAGTTTAAGGAACGCCCTAATTTTGCATAAGTTATAAAACACTTGTAACTTTTAAAAGATTTTTAAGCAGTTCTCATGATATAGGATATAATTCCTAGGATCTTGTATATATCCTTACTTCATCAGGGTTTTTTGGTTGGGTGGTGGTTTGGGTTTTTTTGGTTTTGGGTTGTTTTTTTTTTTAATTTTGTAATGCTGATGGGAAGCTTTGCAGGTGCAGAGTAACTGCTTCCTGGAGATGGCAATATTTTATTGCAGGTGACTGATTCCGTGTTACATTGGTGCTTTGTGGTAAAAACAATCAAAGTGGATCAATCATAAAAAGATCTTAAAATCTGGAATGAAGAGCACTTTTCCTCCAGCTGAAAGTACACACAGTAAGAGCTCCAGTGTTAATTTGCATGAAAGGAGAATAAAGATCAGAGAGCCTATTTGAATGTATGCTGCAAAGACTGAGCACACCCTGCAACTCATTTAATCTTGGGAAGCATCAGGGCTGCACATCACTTATAACTGCAGCTTATCCTGACTCTTAGGATGCATTCATCCCATGTATGCTCTCTGACATCTGTCACACGGTTATGTAATAGTTTCCGATGTCATGCCTGACTGCTAATCTTGGATCAGGGTCAATTCCAGTCACTGTTCCATGCAGTGAGAGTAGGGTGGTTATTCCCCTCATGCATCGCCAAGCCTAGTATCATTCATGTACACAGTGCCATCATTCTCCTTCTGAATACTGCTCTGTAACACCTTTTTTTGTCTCATGTGGCATACATATTTATTTAACATCATTCTTTTATTATGTAGCTCTGTGACCTGATTATTTATTACAGATCAAATCAAGTATGTGACAGGATATCCATTAGAAAGCGTTATTTTTGTTAAAAATATTTATTCAACAAAGAGAATACCTTTTCTACGCAAAGTAGAAATTCTCTGTGGCATTACTTTACAAAGTAAAGAAACAAACAAAAAAGGTATCTTTTTGTTGTTGTTGTTTACTTGGACTTGACATATGTACAATTGTACCTGCTTCTACATAGGTATGTCCAAAGAGGGTAGTCAGACACAGGTGTGTGTTAGGCTCACAGCAGTCAGAGTTAATATCCCACCACGCTGTTCTGAGCTAGAGTGAACAGAGTCCCAAAAAAGCCTGGAGAGAGAGGGAGGCACACCATGTCCTTATATCTGACAGCCTGTAATGTCAAACAGTGACATATTACAAGCGTGTTCTCCAAAGATGTCACAATGTCAGATGTCTAGCGTGCCGCTAGACATGCTGTTCCAGCAATCCGGGAGGTGTTTTGCTTGAGCCCATGCAGCTACCACTGGGCTGTCCTACTGAATTGCTACCCACTGATTTTCTCTTTAGTACCACTAACTGACCACAGGTTAGCCGTCACGTGACTTAGGGATTTCGTATTATCTTTCCACTTCGATACTGTGCAACAAAAGCTTTCGTTTAGCTTCTAGCTGCACTGTGTTTGTTTCTGTATTTGTAAGCTGTTTTCAAGTCTCCCCTTTCAGGCCAGTATGCAAATTCACATTGTGTAACCGCTCTGTGACTCACCCTCCCACTTGCAAGATCTCCCTTTGGGTGGGCCCTGCTCTCTCTGTTAACCTCTCTGCTATGCTGGCATGCTCCTGTGCTCTTCTTTGGACAGCCCCTGTGTTCACAGCCATGATTTTTTCCAGTGAACGAGTGTCACATCTACTTATAACAGCCATTTCGGTTCTCAAAGCCTATAGCGCAGGCACCGTGCAGTGTAGTATCTGTGATTGTAGCCTGTTTTAGTAAAACTGACTATTTCCCAGCCTCAATAGCAAAACCAGACCTCTTAATGTTTAATTTCTTTACTTAAACAATGTTTACTTGTAAAATGACACACACAAAGAAAACAAAAGACTGACTATGTTGATTTCGCTAATGGAACACATCAGTCTAGTGTAAGGCTGAGAGAATGTGCTCCTTTTATATCAATTACTAACATGTCGTTATGTTTGTTTGTTTAAATCATGCTATTTTATTTCAAGAGAGCTGTTATTAGAAACCCACTAATTATACAGTAATCACATTGCTTGTGATTGGTTAGTGCTTGCCCTCTGCCTCATGATTATCATCATAAGTGGAATGAAAACACTAGAAACCTTGCTTATTCACCATGCAAGAGGTGAGTCCTTGAGGAAAGGTGTATAAATCAAGTGCATGTTAAAGCCATAGTGTGTTTGAACGTTGCTGCCTGCAACTGATCTGGGAATGCAACAATATTGCTTTTTGAAAATACTACTTGTCATAGATTTTTTTTTTTTTTAAATAAAAGCTTTTAAAAAGAAATCCAAGCATAAGAGACACTAGAGTGCTATGGAGTATTTAGGGAAAAAATCTGAGCAGTTCTCTGTTAAATCCTCCGTGTGCAACGCAAATATACTCTTCTTGATTCTTCAGGAAAAGGGCTTATTATCAAGGGGTAGAGAAATAGAAAGAGGAAACATTTGTACTTTTGTCCTTCATGAATTCAGCCATGGACCCCTTTGAGCCTGTATTGTCCAGGGTCTTTCTAAAAGATAGTTTTCACAAATAATGGTATCAGGCCAGCATCTAAGACTACCTTTAGTAAGAAAATAAAATCTATTTGTGACAATAGAACAAGTTCTGAGTGAAAGCAGTAAGTGAGGGACATCCAGTTAATGAACAGAGAGTATGTCCCAGTTTTGAATCTCATACAGAATTTATGAAGAGTTTGCAAACAAATGGTGTTTAGATTAACTATTCATTGAATCATTTTAAATAATAATCTCTGAAAGTTATGATTTACCCAGAGGCAATAGATAGAAACAGAGACATCATCTTCAATTTAAAGAAATATGTTCTTCAGATGGCTTAGAAAAGATCATCATCTGCACTTGGCACAGCTGGGGGTAGGGTAAAAAAATATGCCTGTCAATCATACATGTAATTTCTGGTATTTATGCTGTTCCTAGGCCACTTTGGACCCCAAAGTCCTTTAGAACAGCATCAGAACTACTCTAGCTCATGTCGTGCCATAAGACTTCATTTCAACCCCCTGGTGTCTTTGCAACTTCTCTGCAACATTACTTTTTCCAGATCATCTATGCAAACCACAAACTTTCCACACTCTGGAAGTCTCTCCAGAAGACCAAATACACCTATCAATAGCACACAAAGCAGCTGGACAATGATCAAGGAATTTGCATTCTAAAGGAAAAAAAGGAGCTTAAACAATTCCAAGTAACAGGACCATCCGTCCCAAAGAAGCCACTGCTGTATTTTGTAGAGCCTTCATATGCTTGAACTAAGGCAGAAAAGAATAGAGGTTTGAGATCAATGTTTAGGAGATACCTTTCATGATTAATAGGACATGAAAATCAATTATAAACAATTAAAATACATTAAAAGATATGAATCAAGTTAATCAGGGCTGAGCAATGTGATTACTGGGCACAAATGATGGAAAATGAGACAGTACAAATTGACTAGAAAATGCAATAGTCTCCAGGAAAATAGATTTTTTTTAAATTTTATTTTATATGAACAATAATGATGTTTCAAAAAGGAGTATGGGCATTCACTATTCATGATGGGATTTGAAGGAAATCAGAAGTACTAAAATACACTCTTGATAACTGAGTAAGTAGGACAAATTTTTAGAGTATGAGAAATTTTGAATATTGTAACTCTCTCAGCAGTGAGATGGAGAGATTTGCTCTGAGGAAATAAAAAGTAGAATAATGAACCAACAACATGGGATTATTAAAGGTACATAAGAGCTTTACTCATCTAACTTAAACTGTGGCAAGTATTGGTGATTAGAGAATATCTAGTATGGGACTTCAGCACTGATAAGGGCAAATGATGTTTTAGTGAACCTATTTAATCTGTTTTCCAGGCATCTGTGCCTAGGCCAGCAGAATTAATCATGACATTTTCCTCTTGCATTGGGTTGAACTCAGCTGACTGCGACCAAAGTTTTACACTTTGTATTGGGTTGGAAGCTGTCTCTGAAACCTAATGATATAGAGTAACATGTTCATACAAATGACTAACAATTCCTTTATGTTCATCCAAGTATGCAAATAAGGATCACTGTTAACAAAGAGTTGGTTTCCTTCATTACTCTATGTGTTTTCTGCTATAACAGTACACTACTTTAAATTCTTTTCCTCTCAGTGAGTTTTGACTTGACGAGGGGATTATATTGAAGAAGCAGTTTCAGTTTCCTCAATGCTCTAATTTTAATGAAAGCCAAAAAGCCAACCTCAATGACAAAGATATGCCACTGCCCCTCTCGTCTTTAAGGCTATCCTGACTCATTGCTTTGTATTCATATTTTTTCTTCAGTATTAGTAAATACATGGGATTTAGTCTGTGAATGTTGTAACAGACAGGTTATTCCACAACATTTTCCTTTGCTATCCTAAATGTTCACTGTGGTGATGTACAAAGTTAGCATTTGCATGGTAAGAAGCACTGACTTATGAAAGGAGATACACATTAATGGCATGTGAAGGCCTTCCCTACAGTTGGATTTTGCCATTATTTTTATACCAATGTATAGCCAGGTAAAAATTGCTGAGAGCACTAATACGAATATTGGCAAGAGTGAAGTACGAAATCTACGTGAAAGCGGGTAGAGGCTGGGGAACGACTTTGGAAAACCAGAGTCAATTGGCAGCCACCATCTCAGTGGGAACATTTCTTCTATGTCTTAAGAATGTGGAAGAATTTCACAAATTCTTTGTTTTCCATTTGTTGTATTATGTAGTAAAAGCTTTTCTCCCTGACTCTCTCAGGGATTAAAGAGTCATCAAAGGGTGTGGTGAATTTTTTAAGTGATGGATAAGTTTCTTGAAATGGCTGCTTAGACTTACACACATAGGTCTATATGGGTGAAAATGAAATAATTTCACAATGTACATATTTAGCCCTTAAGCGACTCCCACTAAAAGTCAGGTCACATACCTTTTTTGATAACCTTGTCTGGATAAGTATAATATAAATTTTAGCCATAGAGTATGACCATAAATGCATTATAATTATCCATCTGTGTATTAAAACGTTATTAGTGGTTTTCAGAAGCATCCTCTTGGTGAATACTAAGACACTCAAACCTGGTTTTCACCTCTTAAAATATGAGCTGCTCTTAATGGCTGACTGTGCCACTACAGTTGTTAGTACGTCCATGACTTACACAGTTATCATAGCTGCTGTATCAGGAACCTCTCCAGATTAGAGGACTGTTCACGTAACATCAAAAAGAAATGGATATAAAGTTTTGAATCTGTTTCACATCTGCCATATGATGACATATGATTAAGGTGTTTTATTTCCGTTTTTTCCTCTTTATTGAGACCCTAGAATGAATCATGATAATGGTCTATGAGATTTGGTTATTAAGATGTTTGAAATCAGATTTATTACAACCATTCTTTATGTGATCTTCTATTGAAAAGTCCAGCGCCAACACTGGAAATTTTCTTTCTAGAGGCATATATTCTAGCAAGAACAAGGGTATCATACTTTGGGATTAAAGTTCAACAAGAAATAAAGAGTAATATCATTAGCAGTTCTCCAGTTTTGCCTGTAATAATTATTGCTATTTTGATACAACACCACAAAAGTTAAAGTTAGATCTGTTTTCTATTTATAATATAAATGTTATCTCTCAAATTTACCTCAAATTACCTTCTGGGAGCTATAAAAGATTGCGTTTAAATCTATCCCAACTTGAAATATCAGTTAGGCACATGCTTAAATTGTCCCTCTTCAGCAACGTGTTTAGAACATGCAAGTTCTCCATGAAGGAAAAGGAAGGCACAGAAAAGAATCCTATTCTCAATAACCTATATAAAAAAAAACCCCAGAAGCCCTCTAGTTTCATGCTGGAGTACGAGAGTTCTTGGAAATTATATTTCCCCTCAGCCCAATCTTCTTGCTAATTTCCATGTACAGTTTATGTTCAGTAACTGAAATCAAATTATATACTTTATATTTAATGCTCTTTGAAGCTGGTATTTAAAACAAGAAGAAGAATTGAGACAACATAAGCTCTGTTTTTAAATTTAACAAAATAACTTACAAAAGGACAACTTTATTTTGACTGGAGAGTTTCTCTGCATGATTTAATCCTTCCAGATACTTTACTTATTTTTCTTGTTTTAAGATAATGTCTTGTTCTTTCTATCTACTGGGCAAGCTCCTCTCTTTCTCATGCAAGAATGTCTCATCTCTGTTGCAATGGAGTTGTACAAGAATACATTTGCATTAAAAATACACTTTTTGCTGTGAAGTTTTTTTATCTGAAACAAACAAGAAAGTGCAGACCATTGTATGTGCCCTTTTTTCCCAGGCTAATTGTAATGAGTGAGTTCCTAGAAGCTTCACAGAGCAGAACAGAATTTCATATAACTTGAAATGACAAAAAGATGTAAGCTTCAAACTCAGTCACAAATTCATACTAAAAAATCCACTATTCTCTATTCTGTGACTGTTAGTGAAAAACAGTGATTTTCACAGATAGTTTTGCTAATTCAGAATAAGTAAATGAAAAGTTTGAAATGCTTCTTCCATCAGCATGCCTTGTTTTGGGCACAGGACAGATAGTCAGACAGAACTACAGTTCAGGTTCTGTCCCTGGCCCTTCTGCCAATTTGCTGGCCATGTCATTCTGTCTCACTGGTTCAGACATTGCCTTTGTTTCAAACCTTGTGCACCACTAACATCTGTTCAGTAGGGGTTTTTCCCATTTGGATCCTGAACAGCTCAGCCATCAGCTGACTCTGGATGTTCTCCAGATTAACGTTGCCAATAGCATGTGATATCCACCTCTCTGCACGTGCTTGCTTCTGTAGCCCGAAGTGGGCAGGGCACTGAGGCAGTGCCTGTAAGTGCCGAGCAAGGCATGGGCCACAGGCCTGACTGAGGTTTGCATCACCTTACGCCAGCGGGAGTTCGCCAGGAGGGAGAGGCAGCTCCTCTGACACCATTCATTGCTAACAGTCCCAGATGGTTATAAATCCCTATGCAAGTTGTAGTTCACTTTCTCTCCTGATCTGTATTATGATACTGATGACCTCCATATGTTAAGATATACTAATATGATGATTTTGCCAGTGGTATCTACACAGGCTATTTGGAAAACAGGGAGTAAAACAAGATGATAAAACCATCTTGGGGGGAAAAACACTTTCTTCAGAGGCTGGAATTGGAAATCTCTGAAAGAGCAGGTAATTTTTCAAAAATACTGCAAATAGAATCTGGTAACTGCTGTCAGTTGAGCTAATTCCCTAAATGTTTGCACAACCTGACTCGGTTTCCCTTGTACTAATGCATCATCTTTCTTGAATTATTCACTTGCATGAAGGTAGTGTTCAAAAGCCTAGCTCATGATTGTGTCCCTTTTGTGCTGGCTACTGTACAAACACAATGTATGGAGAAAATCAGACTGTGGAGTCGTCAGTAACATCAACATTTTAAATATATAGAATATCATTAAATTTCTAAGACTGTTTTACTACATGAATCAGTTTCCAATTCTTTAAGCATGAAGTGACTAGTGAATTTGCAGCAACAATGTGTTGTTAATCCTTTAGCTATAGAGCTCCTAATCCTTTTTTGCCACGTACCCTCTAATTTCCCTTTGCAGCAACTCATCTCTCATTTTAAGTCTCCTTTAAGAGCTAATGTTAATACATTCATGAACTGATGAACAGTTCTACATAATGCTGCTAATGATTATTTTTATATTATGCTTATTATTCACTTGTCAAAGACTTGAAATCATATCCCAGATAAGTATATCAACTGTCCAAAGTGCCATGACATATTTTTTCACTTCCTGTTTGCTATAAACTACAACAGTAAACCTGTCCAGTTATCAAAATGAGGAGTGTTGGTGCCAATGTGCATCAGAAATGCACTAAACTTCTTTAGGTCAACATACATTTCCTTAGTGTAGCTGCACTTTTTCTTAGTAAACAACAAGTTATGTTATTTCCAAACCATACAGAGGACATATAGGCCTGAATCTTTATGACTTTTATGAAAATGAGAATGTAAAATAAATGTGAAGAGTTCCAGTTCTCATCTAGTATCATTTGCCTTGGATAAAAGGATTCGTCAAAGCCCACAGCAACACTGAGTTGTTTCTACTGTATTTGTTTAGAAACTTGTTTGGGAGCAAAACAGAACACTTGGTGAGGTTTAGAGGGATAAGAAAGAGAAATCCTAAGTTTTGCTCTAAAACACTGAGCACAAGGTGATTGGTAGTTTGATTAACCTATTTAGTAAGGAACAGTTTATGTTTTTAATTACTGCCACTGTTCAGACTCTTGGAAGAAATCTTTTGGAGTAGGCAAACACTCCTCATAGACATGTCCTTGGTTTTAGTTTTTTTCAAGTTACTTCAGCGTATCAGGTGTGTTAAGTCTTGTTTTCATGTCTTCTCTTTTTAAACAATAAATGGCAGAATAGTCTGGAAAATGTGTATTACTACTAGCCTGCAGTAGCCTCTAGTGGCCTGAGGCAACTGGCTGTGTGCAAAATACCAATGCTGCTAGCACCCATAGCTTTTCTTTTTTAGCTAGACATAGGTTAACTGTATATTTTTATCTGCTGTATTTGAGATAATACTTGGTCTGAGGCCATCGTAATGCAAGAGAAAAAAGTTTCCTGTACATTTTGAGCAGAGCAGGAAAACACGTCTGAATTTGAATTTCTGTTTATCATGCTTGAACATTAGCTACAAGGCCTGTCCTGAAGGTATAGTCAGCGTAACAGAATAGACGCTAGTTCTGTGTGAGAGTCTGCACTTGGTCATGGCTTTCAGGTCAACTGGTTTATATGTGGCTAGAGTCTGAAAGATCCCTGAAACA
Organism: Eurypyga helias; assembly: GCF_000690775.1. Classification (NCBI taxonomy): domain Eukaryota; kingdom Metazoa; phylum Chordata; class Aves; order Eurypygiformes; family Eurypygidae; genus Eurypyga; species Eurypyga helias. Next base: position 74,767 of record NW_010264866.1, on the reverse strand, counting down.
CATTACTGATGGAAAGAACCAGAAACTCACTTTATTCATTTTATTAAAAATATTTAAATATTAACACTAAGAAAATGCTGGCAAAAGTGCTAGACTACTGATCCTAGCAGCAAAATAAACATTGTCTAAAACAATACAAATCAAACCGTGAGGAAATCAACAAGCTGGTCTTCGTAATAGTTTAGAATTCAATATTGCATTAGCACCAAAGAGTCTTATAAACTCTGAAGGGCAGCTTATGATCATGGCTGTTCACAGAGTTAAAAACCCTAAAAAAAAAAAATATCACTTTAACTGAGTCAACCAAATATAAATTGAGACTCACTGAGTTTTTTTCTGCTGAGATCAAACTACTGTCTCATTTTTGAACCACAGAATCAGAGCCAAATAGAAAGCTGTGATGGCTAACCTTTCCCTTCATTTCCCCGTTGGCAGAGATATTACATTGTGGGTCTGAAAAGAACACTCTGATTAGTGGAAATATGATAGTTGACAGGTTTATACTTTCTAGAAACGATAAACCCAGAATACAGGACAGAGTTTGCTAAGCATTTTTATGAGATTGTTTCAAGAATACTTAAATCCTTGTCTGGCATTTTCCTTCTGTAGATGTTCTAGGATCATTCAGACATATGCACAAGCAACACAATTTCACACTCTATAATCAAAGGGTAATAGACTTGTCCATCTCTCACTGATAAAAAACACAAGACAAAATTGGTAAAAAGAAGAAGCATACGAAGAAGAATACTCAGTGTTGGCCAACTTTTAAGATCATAACCTCAGGATTCCTGATGATCTAGAACAATATTCGAGAAGACAGAAAGTGCTGGTACAGTGCTCTTAGTTAGTGGTATTCTTTCAATAGAGAGACACTGGTCAAAGGTTTGGGAAGTATCTTTCTCAATAAAATGATTTCTTTGTTCCAAGACAATTTGGTCTTGGATTTCTGGAAGTTTCATTTTCTTTATATAGCTTGTTGAATTGCAAAGGAAAGCTTCTCCTCCTTAAACTTAATTCCTATGATTTATGAGTATCACTCCCTTTGTCTTATTACATTTCAATCCAATCCCTTCAAACAAATCAAGTGTGAAACCTGGGACTATGCAGCTCATTCCACTAAGGTCTAAGATACATCGTTCGTTATTTTTATTAACATGATAAAGTCAAGCTTCTATTTTTTTTTTTCTTTTCCTTGAAGTCAAGTCTTTTTCTGCAGAGTCACAAGCAAAAGTGAAAGATTGATGTGGTCATTTATGGTACTCTCATTAAGCACCTGATTTGACTTGAACTCTAGAGAAGTTTCTCTGCCTCTACTGACTCTATAGGGATCTAGAAAGTAATTTCTCACTTCATCATCTAAGTTAAGAGCCTAAAGTAAAGTCCTGTGAATATTGCTTGTCTGTCACAATTTCACAGAAATGCAACCTCAGGTTGTATTAAAATAACTAAGAATGCCTGACAACAGCCGGTCATTCAGTAGGTGTCCACTGGTAAATTAAACAAAGTATTAGCATTACATAACCCAACTGTCATCATTTCTCCTGCAAACAGCAATATTAGATAATCTAGATTTTGGAACTAATGCATAAATCAAAATTTTTGCATTTTATAAGAATTCATTTTGGTAGGGAAAAGTTATTATCCATGGGAAAATAGAGAATCACATGAATTCTATGTTCCTATATAATTTGCTTGTTTTATAGTTGTGAATTCCCCAGGTTTAATGTTCTAATTCTACAAGAAAAGCATACCTGAAGGGAAGAAGGAAAGGGAAATTATGCCAGGGTGCACTTTCATAATTACTTTCAACCAATAAAAATTCACACAGACAGCAGATGGAATATCCCCACTCTCATTGAACATGCAATGTCTTTTCTTCTATCAGCACACACCCTATAGAACTTTGTGAGTAGTCAGATCATGTATTGATCCTGAAGAAAACTATTCCTTTTTCATTTCTTGGATTAATTTTCTTTTGTTCTTTTGAATCTCCAGGAAATCATAAAAATGCAAGAGTTTACTGAACAAAAATAGCAAGCTTATGCAACTGAAGGGCAAGAAGGGACTGTTCCTTTGACAGAAGCATAGACTTGGGTCAGTTTTAATTGAGAATTAAAATCTTCCCTTGGTTAAGAGAAGTATAAATAGGATTTAATCATCTGATGCAAGTCCATCAATATCCATGTTTACGTGAGGAAACATACTAGTATAGCTACTGCAGAATAAACCATTCTGGAAGAGTTAACTACATGACCTTCCTGTTCCAAACTAGAAATCACTGTCATCTTAGAAGAGTTAGTCCAGGATATTATAAATTTTTAATATAGCATCTCCATGGAAAATTTTTCCAGAACAATTGTGTTAGTCGGTTTCCTCAGAAGACAAGAGATAAAAATATTGTTTGGCTCACAAGAAGTACTAAGAATGTACTCAACATTGATTTCCTCCTTGGGTGGTTTGCAAAAATCAGGCTGTTTTCATAGTGTAGATAGAGTGTACAGGCATTTTCTTGCTTAACACCTGATAACTCGCCTTTGCTCTTTTATATTCTGCTGAATTGTAGAGGCTCAGTCTAATTGTTTGAGAGGGGAATCAAATGTAGTCTGATACTTAAGAATCCCAGAAACAGGTCTAGTGATTTAGTATTACATATAAAACCATTAATGCAGATCCACACCTCAGCAGAGCTGTAGTTCCCAATTCATAATCCTTCTTAAGACTGGAATAGACTAACCCAAACGCAGGCACACCTCAGTGCTCAGATTTTCAAGTTGCTCTGTTCTCATTAGCATTATGTGAAGGAAAGGGCAAAGCAGTCTGGATAGTATAAAACACACACTTCACTGCTGGAACATTGCCCAGTGTTTCAATCAAATTCCGTCAAGCCTTTTTGCGTTAAAAATAGTTCAGCTTGTTTTCTTTTCTCTTCCTTTTTGTATACTTTTTGGATCATCTTAGAACCAAAAATAAAAGTGATGAAGATGCTAGGATAGATCTTTATCCTATGGCATATAGGAATTTGTAGAAATTACATTAACCTTTTTTTCCTCAAGAAAGCCTGGATTGTGTAGTTCCTGGATTCCCTTGGAGTTGAGTATAACTCAGACTTATCTGCTATGTCTGGTTTAATTAGGAGGAAAATAGTATGTTCAGAAAAGGTAAAAAATACAGTATTTCTATCTCCTTTGATTTTATAAGAAGTCCTGAGGCAGCTGCTGTATTTTTAGAAGTAACTTCACTTTCATTTGAAAACTTAAGAAGCAGGGTTCTAACTCTTACACTTAGAAGATCTGATAGGAAGGCTTGGAAAATGTGATTACCCATTGATAAAAGCCAACAGGATTTTAAAATTATTCAAAAAGAAGAACTGAAGAGGGAAAAAAAAAAAAACAGTGTTTTGAGGCCTGGCTCATATTTTTATTATTTATAATATTTGGGATTGGCAGAAGTAGAAATCTACAAAGATATGTCCCAGGTGTCCTCAGCCTCAAGTGGTTTATGACTTCACCTAAATATATCTCTGATATTCACAAGGAGTGACAGGATGATCCTGTTGTTAAAAGCACAACTATGTCCTCTAGCACTAGGGAACAGGACCACCAGAGTTTATTTTTTTTCGTGTATTTTAAAAATCAAGCCATGCATTTTCTACAGTAGTGTACACTCTGCAGGTGAAGACAATGATCTCTCAGGAAAACTTAGTCCTTTTTCTTTGCATGCCTCAATTCTGATACATAAAAGACAGATAATGATAATCTTTTCCATTTCTGGGCTGGTATATTCTGTCTATTTTTAATGCATAATGTATAAGTTGTGTGCATACTCTATAACCAAATATGAGAGTGGCTCTTTAATTGGGATTGTTAATTTAAGTCACAAAAACTAAGTATCATGGAACACTTCTATGACAAATACATATGTGTGATTGTTGTAAGGGATGAAGGAATCATGACAGTGACTTACGTAACTCATGCCAACCTTAACTTTAGGTAGTATTTTCGTAAGGTCCATAGCTTCCAATTTTGTTTTATTTGTTTTATAACTATGGAAGTTGAATGCTCTGAGAAATGACAGCAAGTCAGCAGTGGAACCAAGAGTTCCATTTATAGTGTATGAAAAGTTAATAAATGATTAGTGGATGTTTTAATAAATAATTATAGGTTGTTTATAGAAGGGTCAAATTGCGACTTACAACCATCTTTATCGCTTACTACTGATGTACATGGAGTCATCTACAACCATCTACAATCACCACAAAAGCTACAAGGGCTTGCAGTATGCATTAAAGAATCTGTTAACCACATGTTAACCCTCTGTAAACCATTTCAAATACTTTCTTAACATGAAGTGTGACTAACTTAAGCTCCAGTTTTTGATTTTAAGCTCTGGGCTGTGGACTGTCTTATGTTGACAGTGTGTCTTTAAGAGCAATATGTCACACTAGATATACAGCTGTGACTCTCTGTCGTTTTGTGCCTTAACATCGTTATTTGTGTACTGCCTGTCTTCCCCTCTTCCAGCTATATGGGAAGTGATTCTTCAACAAATAATGGACAACATTCACAGCAGGAGGCTTCATGGTTTTATTACAAGCCCTTGGATACATCTGTAAAATGTCAAGAGCAGTGGTTAACCGCCAGATCCACCATTATTTCTTCAAAACAACTGAAATGCACTAAAATGCACTATTCAACATACTGCCCCCTTTTTTACTTTTGTTACTGACAGCTCATTATGTATCAGCATATGCTGGTCAGCTAAATGCCTGCTCTCTCTCCATTTCTGCTCTTTAGGTTTTCGTCCTTACTGGCATGTTTGCAGCCCAGCAAGTGCCGTAGTACCCACGGCAGTCTAGAGCTCAGCACCAACCAATTGCTTTAGTGTGAGTGCCATGTGCGTGAGTGGATGGAGTGGTGAGAAATCCCTCGACCTCGACCTCTACCTTGTGTGTCACGTTCATCCTGGGAGGAGAAGCTTGTGAATGAATGGTGAACTCAAATACAGGGTAAAGCAACTGTGCTGTAACTCCTTAACAGAGACATTTGAACCTCAAGCTGTTTGTTGCAGTTTGAAATGAACACACAGAAATATTCATACATTTAAGGAATGCAGAGTTGGCTCAGCGCTTGGCATTGTAACAGTTGCTATTACACTGGTGGTTAGTAGTAACTCAGGACAACTAACGGGTTATTGTACCACCTCAGTGATCACTCCCAGGCAAACCAGTTTCAAACCAACTCTGCCTGCAAGCAGAGGTCCCTCATGGGACCACTGCTGTAACTAACAATACCTCTCTTATCTTATGCCGTGGTGTGTGTTAGTGGTTTTCACTTCGGAGTTATCTGAGGGAGGCATTCTTTGTGGGAACTGAATTTCATCATTGCTGACTTCTCTGAGATGCACTTGCTTAAGTGTCAATGCTGTATTCTCTGGTCTCCTTTCGTACTGGGGCAGGCACTATAAATTAAGCACTAGTGTTTTTCTGGGTGTGATACTTGTTTAATCCCACAGTGTTCTTTTACTTCATTACCTATAGACAGAGGATACTATTTGAGTTATTTTAAATTTTCTCAATCCTAATATATTTCAGTAGCAGCTGGAGAAGGGAAAATGAAGTTATTTCAAAAATTTCTAGTATAGTTAGGGTTATCATGACTGAAACATCTTCTGTGTGTTTACATATGTGAACTGAGTTGATATGTTGATTGAATTCCTGCTATACAGATATCAACATTATAAAAATTGTGATGGTGACTGACAGCAGCTAATGTGCATTTGATTGTCAGCTGTTGGAAGAAAGTGTTTGGTAATCAAATGGATGGGAAAATGTTATACTTAACTCTTTGCATTTTCTTCTTAGTTCAGATTTGTAGTATGCAAGAGTACTGAATTTTACAAGACTATTTGTTCTATGTACAGGATGTTTTCACAGAAACACTGCGACCAGAGTTAGATAGATGGCTGATGTCTGAGGGACTGCACAACCCTGAATTTCTTTTACCAGAAGGGAAATAAGCTCCTATGTATTAATATGCTTTTCCCCCCTTGTTGCCTGTAGAACCAATGCAGAGTGGTGAAATCTACCGGCTATGTTGATATCATTGATGTTTTTCTTATGCCACTAGTGTCATGACTTGTATTTACATTCTGCTTCTACTACACTAATGTCAGTTAGTGTTGACAGGCTGTTGTACCTTAATATTAGCAGCTTAAATCTTCACTGTTATTATATTGCTATAATACCATGACTATCACCACCTGAGCTTCAAATTACTAATTATACCAGTAAAATATACCTCTGCTGATACTTATGGCTGGGTGCAAATTTGAAAATATTATGTGAATTTAAGAAGATCCTGCAGACTTAGGGCTAAAATTTCCTCAAGGCAGAATTATAGCTAGCTAGACTTATGCTTCAATAGCTTTAAGGATTTTTCCAAATTTGAAGCTTTTGATTTTAAACCGGAGAATCCTTTCACCACTGTGCAGAACACCTAGCCTTTCCACTTGAAAACTGAACACCCACCATAAAAGAATGTGCCTGCTTTTCTGGCACACTAAGCACTTTCTCCTCTCACCATCTTTTAGGAGCTGAGTAGAGAGAAGATTCACAGAACCTGAGTGGGACTTGGATGACACGTTGGTGTGTGCAATCTTTCTGCACAGGTGTGAATTTTGACCAAAATGCTGAGAATTTGCTCAAATTGCTTTGCAGTTAGGACAGACAGTCATCTGGAATCTACTAAAAGAGAAGGAAAATTGTATGTACAGCTAGTACATCGAGATAATTTTACTTTTAAAAGGATAGTCACAGCTTACATATTTGAGATAACAGATGCAGCACTGCCCTGCAGCAAAGCATTATTCTGCATGTCATGTGATTGTTATATTAGGAATATATCCAGCTTAAAAATAGAAATGCCTGCTGCACCAGTTCTGGTAGTAAAGAAGTAGAAGTCATTACTAATATGAATGTTTATCATGTGATTTTCAGTCAATTAAGTTTCACTAATCAAATCCACATGACTTGAACCCACCTACTTTAAGCAGTGAGTATTAGCGAATTCGAAGAACCAAAAATCCTGATGAGTATTTGCACTGCGTTTGCTCAGGAATGTAATGGAAAATGGGTGAAAGAGCAAGAGGCAGACAGCTCAAAAGGATGGCTGTGCTTTGGCAGATGCTAATGTGTCAGTGTCTTTAAAATCCCCATGGAACTTCTGAGAAATGAAAGGTACTAGTCTTACTATTCTGGCAAAAGTGTGGTTGGGCGAATCATGTCCTACCTGTTTAAATTTCTCTTGAAATACGTCTCGGAAGTGCATGTATGCCTAGTGATATCATTTTCATAAAATGAAGACTGACACTAGGAAATGTCCCAAATTTTCATAAAATAAGTAATTTTCATTCTGAATAATCTTTGTTCAGATATATGTCTGTTTCAGAGGCAAACCTAGTGTAGGTTGAACTGGCATCAAACCAGAATCATGGTGTACTATGAGATGTATGGGACACTGCCCTGTTTCCAAAGCTGCGTCTCTGACGCTGGTTGCACTATGGGTTGCTCTACCAGCTGTGGGATTTCAGCACTGCGCCTGCTCTATGAGTATTGACACACTTATATCTCTGAAGCAACATAAAATGTAGTCAAAATTTTGATTTTCCTGTTTAGGTTCTTCTTGACTCTCAAAACCAAGTGGAATCTCTTGTCCCATATAGATAATTTCATTCTCTCACCCCATTTATTTCACTGCTAGTGCCTGAAAGTCAACACAAAGCCCTTAAGTGAATTGCAGGCAGATCCTGGGCAGAGGAATAAAGAATTATGTCCAAATTGGAAAACCCCACCCTCCCTCCCAAAAAAAAAACCAAAACACCACCAACAAAAAAAATCCCACTACTTAAAGAGTAGGAAAAAAATAGGAGAACATATCAATTTCCATTATATTTTAGCCTAATAATTACTGAAGAACATACTTGTGATGTTATGCCAGGACTGAGACACCTATTTTTCTCTAGCTATTGCTGGAGAAAATTTCAAGATACTGGGAATTGACTTTAAGCATAGGAGCAGGGGGAAAAAAAGTATTTATTGCTTTTTTCATAATTTTGCACACTGTAGGATTTGTTTTCCAGCTCATGACACCTCACTCCTCCTGGAACAGTCAGATTTTGGACAGGAGCATTGCTCTGGAACCCCAGGCCACCACAGATGGGCAGCAGTCAGTCAAAATTACCAGTGTCAGGATGTAGAAGCCAGAGAAAGGTAGATGGGACAAAACTTATATAAGAACTTCAGTCAGCCCTAAGGTCCTTTTTGGTACAGCATCTGATCCAAAATCCACCTGCCTCATAGAAGTCTTCCAGTTAGAAGGGGATTTGAGTTAGGGTCAGGAGAATAAATACAACTGAGTCCCAGCAGGTTTAGGGAGAAGATATAGCCAGGTGCTTTGGTAGAGCTGCTGGAGTAGTCTGACTAGCAGTAACAAATTTAGTTGCAAGATGAATGGAATTGATTTCAGGATGAGGGACAAACTGCACTCAGCCCCAGCTTGGCCAAGAGGTGTGCCTTTTAAACTAGCTCAAACAGCTCTTCAGTTGCAGCGAAACAAAGATACTAAAGGGAACCTGCCTCCTTTGGGTGAGAGAGTTGTAGATAGAATTTAGGTAGGAAAAGGGAAGCAAAGGGGGATATTTCCAAGGAAGGTATTACAGTTTTCCAAATGTGGTTCAGTGCCTGAGAATAGTATGTTTTCAAGCAGCCATTCCATAAATTCCGTCTTTGTTCCCTATGAAACTAAAGCTTTATAACAAATATTGAAAATGGATGAAATAAGAAATAATTCTTTTTAATACCATCTTTATTTCCAGCTGATTCACTGGAATAGTGGTGTGTACAAAGCAGATAAAGTCACCTCTTGGTGTTCCAGAGTGGGACTGAGAATGGTTGAAATCTGTTACCTAAATTTGAAGTGAGTAAATGGATACACATTACTGAGCTGAACCTTCAGCATAGGCTGAACTTTTTACAGTCTGAGCCAGTTTTTTCTCCCTCAAATACATGCAGTATAATCCTTTTGCTTTAGGCCAGAGTAGACATGAGCAAAGCAAAAAATTGCCAGAGAACGACATTTGAACATCGTTGGAGGTGTAAAAACAGCCCCAAATCTTCTCTTGTGAACTTCTCCCTGAGATTTCTAGATTTAATTTCAGGCTCTAATTTTCCAGCTTTTTTCTGTGAACTAGCTGAAAGTGGAAGTTGCTGATCTGATCTGAACTGGACTTGCTTGGATTAGACATGAGCAAAGCAAAAAATTGCCAGAGAACGACATTTGAACATCGTTGGAGGTGTAAAAACAGCCCCAAATCTTCTCTTGTGAACTTCTCCCTGAGATTTCTAGATTTAATTTCAGGCTCTAATTTTCCAGCTTTTTTCTGTGAACTAGCTGAAAGTGGAAGTTGCTGATCTGATCTGAACTGGACTTGCTTGGATTTTCA